>NW_008661182.1:2835-7409 GCF_000695815.1 Acanthisitta chloris
TAAGGGATATGATTTCGCTTGCTGATGATCTTTGAGGAGGAAAAGTGAGTTTAATCTCAGATTTGAGGCCAGGCTTGCAGAGCCAGCAGGGGATCTATTGCTGTAACTGTGAAAAGAAATAGGTTTCTCCTGGATGCTCTCACAACCTGAATATTTTGTTGGCTATGTCACTTCAGCATTTTCCACAGTAAATTTCTTTAAGAAAATCTTTTACATTTGCATAACAGAAATAGCTAAAATTTGAACACCCAAGCTGAACAGGCATTGCATTTGACTTTAGTTCTGTATGAGGGTACTAATTCTTAAGCAAAAGCAGACTATCTAGCTGGTGAATTAAGATGCTGAGTCTTAATTTACATTGTCTAAAAGCCTTTGATGTAGCTGTGGTGCTGTGTAATCATTGATTCTCAGGGGTTGGATACTGCTCCCCACACTGGTGTGTATTTGTGTGGAAGCAGACACCTCTGTGCTGTGAATCTCACCTGTCAAGAGTCCCTGAACTCCAGGGGAGGTGTTTCTGCCAGGACACAGAATAGTTTGTCAACCTTGTGTTCAGTTATAGGCAGCACTGGAAAAAGTGTTAAACTCGTGGGTATGTGCCACTTGAAAGCTACTCAGGGTTCACGAAAAACTGCCCCTGAGCATCGCCATAAACCATTGTAGTGTGAAGGTCCTTGTAATTGCTTCAAATAACCTTTCTGTGTTTGTGTTGCTTTAGTCTCTCAGTTCTTCATGGTATGTTTTTTTTTGTGTACAGAGAAGATGATATATGTGTAAGTAACTGATTTTATAAGGCAGTAAAAAGGTGAACACAGATCCCCCTCCTTATATCTTGTTTGCACGTCTCAGCCCGTGGGTTTTTGAGAGGAGGCTGACCATGATTCTATACACGGAGCATTCGTGGTATTGCTAACCCCTCTCTGCCCTGCACTGTTTCACACTTGAGGTCACCCTGAGGCATCCAGCAAGCACACACTGAGCTGAGTTCTGTTTTCTGTGATGTTTGTAACCTATAGAAACTTGATATTCTGTAGTGTTTAATAGTTAGCTAGTACCTGTAAGCATTGTTGTAGGGTTCAGGTAGTGGTTTTTCATTCTGCTTTTAAGTTGCTTTTAATTTCTAACCGAATTGGTTAGAAAGCTATTTCTTTGTCAGGTAACAGTGTGTGTGTGTGTGTGTGTGTGTGTGTGTGTGTGTGTGTGTGCACTATGTAGCTATGGAAAACTTCCTTTCTTTTCCTCACCAATGGCTTAAAGAAGTGGCATCTGACAGAGGCAACGTGAGGCTGCACTGCATCTCTCTAAAATTGTCCTTCAAGTTAAGACAGCTTCTCTGAAGAAAAATGATTGGGTTTTTCTCCCTTGCTCAAGCTTGCAGATCTTCAGGGAATATTTTCCAACAGTGTAGTCTGGAAGGGTTTTGGGTGTGCAAGGCACTGTTAGAGGTGTGGTTATGTTCAGAGACTTGTTTGGCAGTATAGCAAATAGTTTGAGGCTTCAGTGTTTTTGAAAGAACCTGTTCTTGAATCATCTTCATCCCTGTATTCCAGTACCTAATGGCCTCGCTCCGACCATGCTGCATTGACTACCTGGTTATCATTCGGCTGCTGCTCATCCACTCTGCCCCGTCACACACAGCTTGAGGCTCATGGCACTGCCGAACCGAACATCATCCTAATGGCCTCTGCTGGGTAGTTGAATTGTCTCTTGTCAGCCTTTTCATTTGAGAGCACTAAATATCAGCTGGCTGGCTAACTGAGAAATTGGAACTGTTCATAATGAATTGAGCAAGGCCCACCGGAATTGTCTGGGAGGCAGTTGTGCATTTTTCAGTGCACGTATTTGCAATCAGCTAATTCTGAAAGCAAGTCTTTATTAACTTAAGAACTGAAGATGCTGCAGTCATGGCTTCCTTTTAAACCAGTAAGGTATATGTTATAAAAAAGTAGTTGTGATTTGTAGAGCTCCTGTGTGAGGAAAACCAAAAGCATGGAAACTGTTGGGTTGCAGCTCCAAATGACAATGTACCTTAGAGTGCAACTTGTCTCTCTCCTCTCTCTCTGTCTTCGAGTCTTGACAGTGTATGAGAAAGTGTGTGGCTAGTCTTGTGCAGCATGCTGGGTTCGAAGGAAGGCATGGCAACAAGCCAAGAAAGTGGAAATAAGCCAACAAGTATTGACATTTTTGTACCTTAAGCTACCCTGCAGGGTTATGTGTTCGCTCTGTTTTGAAGGATTGTTTCCCGAGTAGAGGGCTGGGAAATGGAAATAGCAGTAGCTCTCCTGAGTCTCCGCGGAAGGATGTCACTGCCGTGTCCGTACAGCCTAGCTGCTATGGTAACCAGTCAACGACAATCAGCACATGAGGTTTAGACATCGTTATGTACATGAAGTACATTTTTAAAAAAAAAGTTATGTAAATCCTTCCATGTACATTTTCCAGAGCATTAAAGGTTGTACTTTCTTTTGGAACTTAGATCAGCTGCATCCAGAAAGTATGAAATAAAACTTTTGGTACAGGTCATTTGCAGCATGTATACCAATTAGTTTAGATAAATCATGCATTGTCCTACAAACTAGTTATTTCTGGCTTATTGTAATATAGCTCCTGAATTTTTTCCAGCAGCATAATAAAATGGCTAATCAGGTGAATGGTAATGCGGTACAATTAAAAGAAGAGGAAGAACCAATGGATACTTCCAGTGTAACTCACACAGAACACTACAAGACACTGATAGAGGCAGGCCTCCCACAGAAGGTGGCAGAGAGACTTGATGAAATATTTCAGACAGGTATAATATGCATTTCTTGTTTCTGACTGGTTATGAAAGTGAGGGCATACCATTTTCAAATTTTTATAGATTAAGGTTTAAAAGTTCATTGTTTTTGATCTGTGTAGCTCTGAATGTTTTGCTACTTTGACTTCCCTAAAGGCAAATTGGGTTTGACATTGACTAATTACTTGCCACATCCTTAGAGTTGTATGTGATATCTTAGTTGCTTTAGGGCACAGAGCACTAGTTCCTTAGCTGTTGTCAAATGAAGATGTATGTTTGCGCATACTAAACTGTACATTTTTTTTCTTCAATCCAAATCATCATTTTGCTTTTACTTTTCTACTGTCAACTCCTCACAGTGGTTCTAAAACACTCAAAGGCTGGATAGATGACTTAGTGAGGGAAGCAACTAGCTTGTCTTGCCTGGGACTACATTTGAATTGAGTCTGCCTGTGGATTTTTTGTTCTCTCTAGTTCTGAGTGGACAGTTTAATCCATGTTGGTTATTACACTGAAATGTTCAGCTTGACACTAACTGCTTTTTAACAAAGTTGAGGACTAAGCTATCTAGCAAACCAAGTAATACCTTGCTGGTAGCAGGTGGTTTCTGCAACTTCTAGAGAGGTTTCTTTATATACAAAGGTTTTTCCATTTTGTTTTTACAACCACCCTACTATTTTGTCCTATAGACAGAGGCTTCCTTTTCCTTTTTAGAGTGTGTTCTGTGAACAGATGTACAAGAAACAGTAGAACTGCTCCATGTGCTTATCTTGAATGCCTTGGTGGCAAGATGACAGTTTTTGTTGAAAAGAGTTAAAATTCCACTGATCAAGTGAAGGCAGTTCAAAACCAAGACCTTATCAATCCTCAGTGTGATACTCTGGCTCACGTGGGTGATGTCATTTGGAAGTCGTTCACAGTGAGCTCTCATCAAGCCTTTAACAGCTTTTATTGGCTGTAGAGATGCACTTCCAACTGTGGGTCACAATGATGTGCACTTGATGGTCTGAGAGAAGGTGTAAATGCCTGGGCAGAGGAACTCGTGGGGCTCTAACACGTGTCGCAGATAGGTTGCGTTGTGAGGAGTTCTCAAGGGGTTTAAAAGCTGTTCAGCCCAGAACGTGACTACCTAGTGTAATTCCACTGCATGAGTAACCTGAAAAGATTTATTCACACTTCATTAATGCCACTGAAGGTGTTTGCATTGTGCAGGGGTTTGTCAGTGAAGCAAACCTGAGCCAAATTTGGGTTGAATTTAGTGATTTATTATTTTTTTAATCTGCTGAGGTCTTCAATGAAAGATACAGGTGCCTTCCAATATGCAGGATCACTTCTGAAATGTAGTCCTTGGGCTTGGCACTACTGTGCACTTTTGAAATCAAGTAGCACTGCAACAATCTGTATTTTGGGGATCAAGCTGTTGCAAAGAGTGTGGAGTCCTCTGTATCAGTCCTAAATTTCCATGTATCATTTAAAAAGTGCAGCTCATAAAGTCTATGCTTCTCATACTCCACAGCTTGTGCAAGTGCATTACAAGAGGAAAAAAAAAACAACCTGTAAAGATCCTTAAAAGGAAAAAGTGCTTCAGAACTGGTCCAGTGTTTCTTGGGGGACTCTGTACCTGTGAAATTAACATTAACCTTTTCGGGTACATAGCAGGGCTCGAAATGTAACCTTTTGGATTTCTGGCTCTTGGAACTACATAGAGTAACAAAATGAGTTCAAAAAAACCCCCAAGCACTGTCTAAGATACACATGAAGTCCACTGATTCCTGCTTTTTGAGGTTGGAGGAAAGAG
>NW_008661183.1:0-1205 GCF_000695815.1 Acanthisitta chloris
AGCTTCCCTGGAGCCCCTTCAGGTTCTCTGAGGTTAGGAGAATAAAAACAATTCATCCTAATTTTTAAACTCCACTCATGCACAGACTCCATTTGTCCAAAGTGCATTTGGGGTGGGTTTTTTTGCCTTATGAGAAAATTAAAAAATTCAAGGTGACAATTGTCCTCTGTGCACAGAGGTTGTGCTGCTCTTCTGCTGGATGCCACACTGAGGAACCACAACTGCACAGCCCCAAGGAGACAAAGGGCTGATGCAAACGGAAAACAAAGCAGCAAAAGGAAGTAATTCTGTAAGGCAATCTGCTTTGTTCTTTCAGGGGCTTTTGGGGCTCTCTTCTTTCCATAGAAACTTTCCACTACAGTTATTTAAATGAAACTTGGGTATATTTTTGTGCTCAAACCTATGAGGTTGCACAGCAGGAGCTCTGCTGAAAATAAGTACAACAACACAGAACTGGGTGCAGTTCTTGAGCAGAAATAGAGTGAAAACACAAAGAATGCCCCAAAACAATTAGTGACTTAAAGTAAAACTTGAAATGATCTCAAGGTAGCACTTAGCAAAGCCACTGGAGATGTTTTAATGGGGACAGAAACTCTCTGTAAGGTGAAAAGTGAGAGCCCAAAGGTACCTGCCCAGGCACATACAACTTGGTGGGATGGGGGAAAACAGGGAAAGGGAAGAATCAAATGAACACCAGGAAATGCCTCTAACAAGACTCATCTCATCACTAGAAACTCCTCAAAGCTGGACAAACATCTTCACACTCTGAAATTGGAAACACTCCCTACCAGGATGAAAAATTTCATAGTATCATCAACTTTAATCATTTAAGGAGACTCTGGATGTGGCACTTAGTGTCATGGTCTAGTTGCCATGGTGGTGTTAGGTCATAGGTTGGACTTGATGAACGTAGAGGTCTTTTCCAACCTAAATGAGTCTGTGAATTTTGGGCTCCAGCAGACTCAGCTGTGGTGAAAAGAGGATGATTCTCCCTCTCGACTCTGCTCTTGTGAGACCCATCTGAAGTGCTGCACACAGCTCTGGTGTCCCCAACATAAGAAGGACATGGAACTGTTGGAGCAAGGCCAGAGGAGGCCACAAAGCTGATCAGAGCACTGGAGCATCTTCTGTAGGAGGACAAGCTGAGAGAGCTGGGGCTGTTCAGCCTGGAGAAGAGAAGGTTTTGTGGAGACCTCAGAGCAACC
>NW_008661183.1:1367-5565 GCF_000695815.1 Acanthisitta chloris
CCCAACCCTGGCAGTGTTCACAGCCAGGTTGGATGAGCCTTGAGCAACCTGCTCTGGTGGGAGATGTCCCTGCCCAGGGCAGGGGGTTGGGGCTGGATGATCTCTAAGCTCCATTCCAACCCCTTAACATCCTATGAAACTATAAAGAAACCAAACCCCTTCAAGTGTGCAGCCTGGGGTGTTCACACCCAAGCTTGAGCCTCCAAGGTGTTTGAGGATGTCCCTGCCAGGCTGGGGGTGCTCTCAGCCTTCCCCTGGGTGTGAAGGTAGCTGAATATTCAAGCATCTCTTGCTCCCTGGCACTGTGCAGCAATGCAGCAGCACCAACACAGCCTCGAGCAGCCCATTCCTGCAGAAGATTTACAATCCACCTTTAAACCCTCCAAAGGGGTTAAATAACACAGCAAGCACAGCTTTCTGGTGGGAAAATGACTCACAGGAAGGATGGCAACAATGCTCTGCTATAAAATATTCAACATAATAGGTCTCTGCCCTGGACTGGAAGAATAAAACCCAAGGTAAGTGGACCTGTGTTTTTCTCCTGCTTCTCAAAGTCACTAATGGCCCTCTGGGTCTGGGAACAGATGTCAACAGCACATGCTGCAGGTACCACAATTTACTCACTGCAAATTATTGCCTGGCATTTAATTAACATTTCATTGTGGTGGTTCCCAGCAGCTCTCCCTGCAGCACACATGGACCAGGCTGAAAAGTGGATCTTTCAGAGCCAATGAGCTCAGTTCATCAATAAAGCACTGGAGCAGTGCAAGAGGAAAGGAAAGTGTGTGGTAGGAGGTTTGGGCCTCGGATATTGCAGCTCTGTGTGGGCCCCACAGGGCTGTTCCTGGCACTGACAGCAGAGCTGAAGCAGCCTGAGGTTGGCTGTGGGATGAGCTCAGTCTGGGGATTGTGCTTGTTTGATTGCACAGAGGGTCACAGGGGTCATGAAGCATCACAGAATCACACAATGCTTTGGGTTGAAGGGACCTTCAAGACCATCACTTCCACTCTCCTGCAGCTTTGTGAGGAAGCACTTGGTCTCCCCCTTTTAGACAAGGGCTCAGGTTTGCCCTTTGTAAGGACAGTGATCATGGAATCATGATGGGTTGGGTTGGAAGGACCTTAAAGGTCATCATTTCCACCCCCTGCCATGGGCAGGGACACCTTCCACCAGCCCAGGTTGCTCCAAGCCTCATCCAACCTGGCCTGGAACACTCCCAGGGATGGAGCAGCCACAGCTTCTCTGGGCAACCTGTGCCAGTGTCTCAGCACCTCACAGGGAGGAATTCCTTCCCAATATCCCATCTAGCCCTGCCCTCTGGCAGTGGGAAGCCATTCCCTGTGTCCTGTCCCTCCATGCCTAGTTCCAAGTTCCTCTGCAACTCTCTCAGAGCCTCTTCAGGCACTGCAAGGGGTGTGAGGTCTCCCTGGAGCCTTCTCTTCTCCAGGCTGATCACCCTCAGCTCCCTCAGCCTTTCTCTTTAGGAGCAGAGGATGGAAGAACCAGATTCAACAGTTCACTTGTCCAGCCTGGGAGAAAAGCACTTGTACTACAAAAAAACTCTATATTCACCATTTCATTTCCCATCTCTGTCCACAGCTGGAGGACAAAGGAGCTCACACACACAACAACTCCAGGGCCAGGATGGATTAACACCATCAGCTGCCCCAGAGCTCACAGCAGTGGGGGAAACAGCTCTTGGGGCTTAAAGCTAAGGCTCACTGAAGACCTGAAGGGGCAAAGTAGCTATTAACTTCTGTCTGGAGCTTCAGGGGTTAACCCAGACACAGCTTAGCTGCTGGAAACAAAGCTACAAACCTCCCCCTCTCAAGGTATCTGTGATGCTTTACCTCCCTGTGCAGCCACTCTGCAAGTCAGGGGAGGCAGAGCCAGAGTGATGGATGCAAAATTAAAAGCCCAATAAATAATTAATTGCTGAGGTCATCAGATTGTAGGAATCTGTCCATCTCCCTCTCTGCTCTCCTGTTCACCAGGGGAGTCTCTGTTTCAGCAGTGGGTGAAGTGGTCCTGGAAGAACCACAGTCCTTGCACTGCTGCCATGGAGTTTGCACTGGGTGCCATTGAAATCAATGGCAATAAATCATTTGGGGGATGCTGAAATGACTTCAGGAGTGTTAAGCAAACACAGATCCTCCAGAGAGCCCAAAATAAAGTGAGAGGCAACTTGGAGTAACTTAGGAAGGTAATTATTCAAATGCAAAGCATCAAATATGTATAGCAGAGACAAAACCTCCTTTCCTCTTTCCTGTGTCGACCTCTCCACAAATGCCAATGAAAAGAGCACTTTATGCACCACAAATAAAACACACACATGAAAGCTAACAAACCACCTCATGTAACCCTTTCTCTTCCTTCTGCCTACGTTATCTCTTCTGAGTTTTGCCTAACTCACTTGAGCTGGGACCATGCAGCCACTTCTTCCCATCGGTGCAATTTCTTGGGAGTGATGTGATGGTCTGAGTACAAAGAAGTGGTTAAGAATAATCAACATGAAAGGTGGGAATGGAAAAAGTTTATCCCATGGTTGATGTGTTGCAAAGCTCATTGCACCCTCCAGCCAGGTGAGCTGATGGGCTCCACACTGGCAGTTCCTTCTGTTCCCAACAGCAACAGTGGCATAATCCAAACCCTGGTCTAGGTTAAATCAGCTCCTTCATGTGTAATAATAAACACACACACACCCCCAGCACAAGCAGAGGAGAAATATGAGGTTTATTTCTACATCCAAGGAGGAATTGGGGAAATCTAACAGCTCAAACTGTGGTTCAGTGAGGGTTAATAGCTAATGTCTGCACAAACCCAAGCACTCATGATCTCTCTGCTTTGTGCTGCACCTACAAAATGAGTTTAAATGGTTCCCCAGAAGTTTCTTCCCAATTTGTGAACAGTGTTCTACCCTATCCACGCAGAAATGCCATGTTTTCTGTGACAAATGCCAAGACACTTGGTTAAGCACAGCATATCCCTGCAGAAGATTGGCCAGCACTGATGGTGATCCAGCAGCAGCAGGAGCAATGTCCTCACTGCTGTCCCATGGGATGACAACTGCCTTGGGCCCACAGGCTGCATGGCATGGGAAGTGCCATCTCCCTGCAGTTGCTGTGCTTTCCTCTCCAAATCTTGATGGCATTTCAGGCATGTCTCACCCCACAAACTGCTGTGCATGTGGAATCAGGGGCACCTCAAGAACAGCCACATGGCTGGAGGTGGCTCCTCCAGCAGCACCAGGTCCAGGGGCTCTCCCCTCTCCCACCCACAGTCATTCCCCATGCTGTGGTGTACAGGAGATGCTCCCATGTCAGGGCACTGTGGCACATTGGTAACACAAATCCAACCACAGTAAAGCCATGTCACACCAGTATCCCAAATCCAGCCTCAGCATCCCAAATCCAACCTCAGGCACCGCACATTATCATCCCAAATCAAGCCTCAGCATCCCAAATCCAGCCTCAGCTATGGTGAAGCCATGGCACATCAGCATCCCAAATCCAGCCACAGTGGAGCCATGGCACATCAGCATCCCAAATCCAACCTCAGGCACCACACATTATCATCCCAAATCCAGCCTCAGCATTCCAAATCCAGCCTCAGCTATGGTGAAGCCATGGCACATCAGCATCCCAAATCCAGCCTCAGCATCCCAAATCCACCCTTGGCCACAGTGAAGCTATGGCATATTGGTATCCCAAATGCAGGTATAGTGAAACCATGGCACATCAGCATCCTAAATCCAACCTCAGCCATGGTAAAGCCATGGCACATCAGCATCCCAAACCCAGCCTCAACCATGGCACATTGTCACCCCAAATCCAGCCTCAGCAGCCCAAATCCAACCTCAGCCATGGTACATTGCCATCCCAAATCCAGCCCCAGCCATGGCACTTTGTCACCCCAAATCCAGCCTCAGCATCCAAAATCCAGCCTCAGCCATGGTACATTGTCATCCCAAATCCAGCCTCAGCCATGGCACTTTGTCACCCCAAATCCAGCCTCAGCATCCAAAATCCAGCCTCAGCCATGGTACATTGTCATCCCAAATCCAGCCTCAGCCATGGCACTTTATCATCCCAAATCCAGCCTCAGCCATGGTACATTGTCATCCCAAATCCAGCCACAGCCATGGCACATTGTCATCCCAAATCCAGCCACAGCCATGGCACATTATCATCCCAACTC
>NW_008661183.1:5835-13544 GCF_000695815.1 Acanthisitta chloris
CCATGGCACATTGGTATCCCAAATCCAGCCACAATGGAGCCATGGCATATCAGCATCCCAAATCCAGCCTCAGCATCCCAAATCCAGCCTCAGCCAAGGTGAAGCCATGACATACCACTATCCCAAATCCAGCCTCAGCATCCCAAATTCAGCCTCTGCCATGACACACTGTCATCCCAAATCAAGCCTCAGCATCCCAAATCCAGCCTCAGCCAAGGTGAAGCCATGACATACCACTATCCCAAATCCAGCCTCAGCATCCCAAATCCAGCCTCAGCCAAGGTGAAACCAGCCCAATCCACTCTCCCAGAGCCATGTGTGGCCCTGGCACAGCAGGACAGTCCTGAACAGCTCTAACAACCCCAGTCACCACAAATCATACTCATCTCTGACTCCTCATGTTTCCCTAAGACAGAGCCCACACCATCCCCTCTACCTTCAAACTTTTCTCCTCTTCAAAATAAACCCTGACTTATTTGACTGCTTTCCCTGAAATACCTTCATCCAAATCAGCACCAGAGTCCCCACACCAAACCTCCCCTTTCCCAGCTGACTGGGGGCTCTTCCTTGCCATTTCACTGGAGCTATTTCTCTCCTCCACTAGAATCAGAGCCAGGAAAAACCTCCTGCAAACCCTGCTCCCAATTAAATCAAGCCCTTATGGAACAGTATCACAGCCACTTGCTTCATCTATTTCTCCCTAGAAGAACTTGCTGGACCCCCAAGCAAAACAGTTTCCACAGTGATTACAGAAAAGGCAGCAGAGCCAGAAATAACAGTGGGAAATGGAAAACATCCCCTGCACTCACTCTCACACACACACCCATCGAGTGTGAGTGCCTGGGGATGATCCCTCACAGTGACAGCCCCAGCCCTGAGCAGCCACCCCAGTGCAAGTGCCAATGGAGATGGAAAAAGAGGCGAAACGGCACTTTTTAAACGATATTTTGTGACATTAAGTGATATGTATTGTCTTGCTGATGGCACATGGGCAGGTGCTCTCTGCACACATGGCCTGAATAGAGACATAATCCATGAGCACATTCCAAAGCAGCTTCCTGAGACAATATTCATAATATTTTACCCAGCAGGACAGAATGAGTCTCCAGGTGCTCTGTCCTGCCTTGAGAAAGGTGATTTTACTTCTGGCACAGACCTAATGCAACAGCAGGAAAGAAAAGTATCATATAGGATGTTAAGGGGTTGGGATGGATCTTAGAGATGATCCAGCCCCAACCCCCTGCCCTGGGCAGGGACACCTCCCACCAGAGCAGGTTGCTCAAGGCTTTAGCCAACCTGGCTGTGAACACTGCCAGGGTTGGGGCAGCCACAGCCTCCCTGGGCACCCTGTGCCAGTGTCTCACCACCCTTACAGCAAAAACTTCTGCCTGATACCCAATCTCAATTTCCCTCTTTCAATTTCTCCCCATTGCTCCTTGTCCTGTCCCTGCAGTTCCTAACCAAGAGTTCCTCTGCAGCTTCCCTGGAGCCCCTTCAGCTCCTGGAAGGTGCTCTGAGCTCTCCACACAACCTTCTCTTCTCCAGGCTGAACAGCCCCAACTCCCCCAGCCTGCCAGGAAGGTTCCTCTGATCAGCTTTGTGGCACAGAAGTACTGAGCATTGGAGCCTCTCTAAAGCACCTCCTCAGCATCATATTCAGTTACTTGAGCTCTGGGGTGTGCAGAGCTGTAGCTTCCATCGGTATGAAGCTCTGTATGTATTTCCAGGCCATTCCCAAGCTCTCATCCCTGCTGCAAGCTGTGGGCAGTGCCATCTCCACTACTGCTGTGCCTGAACCCACATCTCTGACTTCCCACATTTGCTTACCAGAGAGAAGACATTCAGCCAATACCTTTCCAAAGCTGTTTCCTGCAACAAGTGCCCTCACCACCTTCAAACTCTTTACTGGCTTAGTGCTCTTAAGAAAAGAACAAAATCAGCTTGTTGGGGTTGGTTTAAACCTAAATGTTTTGCTCCCCACACTCCACTTACCAGAGAGAAGACATTCAGCCAACACCTTTCCAAAGCTATTTCCTGCAACAAGTGCCCTCACCACCTTCAAACTCTTTACTGGCTTAGTGCTCTTAAGAAAAGAACAAAATCAGCTTGTTGGGGTTGGTTTAAACCTAAATGTTTTGCTCCCCACACTCCTCCCAAGCATCTCCTTAGCTCTCTGTCCCCATGTCCTTTCAGAGCCCTCAGAAGCTCCTGGCTCAAGAGAGAAGAGCCCAAAACACTCATGTGTATGGAAAAGAACCACATTTACTACCTGGCTTTGCACTAGAAATTATTAAGGAGCATGTCCAAGCTGCTGCTGACTTCAAAAGGTTTTGCTCTGATTTAAGGTGGCAAAAATGGGCACAGAAATCTAAAAGTCCTAACCAAGCTTAGATTTTTGGTGAGAGATTTTGTGCTTAACACAACTGACACATCCACAAGTCAGCCTAGATCCATCCCTGACTGCTGGTAGAGACTTATTTCCAGGGCAGAGGAAAAGGGATTGGAGGAATTCTGTTCTATCTATTCCCAAATTTCAATTCTGCTTTGACACCTGCTGACATTTCACTGCTGGTTTCACATTTGGGCTCCCCTCTCCTATCTTCTGATCAATTCCCAACTCTGATGAATTCAAATAGGAAAGCAAAGTGTTTTCTAGCTTAGCAGCCAATCCCCCCAGGTGGATGACAGAGTCAAACTGGAAGGCAGCAGAGCGTGGCTACAGCAATGAATTAGAGGCAGAATCCAAAAGCAACTTATTCCACAGAGGCTACAAGGCAACCAACACCTCATCTGGGACTTTCCCTTCACTTCTTTAAAGACCTAAACCCTGCATAATGCATAATAAAGCCAACACTGCAGGGTTTTTCTTCAGCAGCAACACAGCACTGCCTTGGGGGGATGAAAAACTCTTCAGCTTGGTTTGAGCCTTCCCCATATTCCTGTTCCTGGATGCAAACAGCACCACACAGAGCACGTTTGCTACAGCACTGAGGATTTGGCTTTAATAAATGCTCCAAGAATTATAAAGGATTACCTTAGGAATGATACAAACCACAGCAGTAAACTCATCAGACACCAAGTCAGGACTGGAGGATGCTCCTAGATGTGAAGATCCAGCCTGAGCTGCTGGTGAGTCTCCTCACATGGTACAAGGAAGATCTTGAGTGATTCTTGGATCTCTTTTACCTATTTCAGCAGTTTTTGAGAGGCTGCTGGGCCAGAAATACTGAAAAGCAATAGTTGGCCCAGCCTAGAGTACTCATGAAGCCTAATTACCTTAATTAGGCTGAGTCAGGCTGGGAGAGCTGGAGCTCTTCAGCCTGGAGAAGAGAAGCTCCAAGGAAAACTCAGAGCCCCTTCCAGTGCCTAAAGATGTTCCAAGAGAGCTGTCAGAGGAACCTGGGACAAGGGATGGAGGGACAGGACACAGGGAATGTCTTCCCACTGCCAGAGGGCAGGGATAGATTGGATGTTGGGGAGGAATTGTTCCCTGTGAGGGTGGTGAGACACTGGCACAGGTTGCCCAAAGAAGCTGTGGCTGCTCCATCCCTGGAAGTGTTCCAGACCAGGTTGGATGGGGCTTGGAGCAACCTGGGCTAGTGGAAGGTGTCTCTGCTCATGGCAGGAGTGGAATGAGAAGCTTAAGGTCCTTCCAAGCCAACCCAGTCTATGCTATGTGTTCACAGCTATTTGCAGCCACTCACTGTAGCATGAAGCACTTTGAAATGCTATTTAAAATAGCATCGATTTATTTTTATTTAGTGTTTTTCACACTGGTGGAAAAAACTCTGTGGTCTCTTACAAACTGCTGTGGAGGGAGTGTGGCAATGCTCCTGGCTGGGAGGGAGGGAGGGAGGGAAAATATTTTTAACCCCATTTTACAGAAGTGGGAACTGAGGCATTCACATTTCCACTGAGGGCTATTGGCCAGAAACACTTGTGAGTTCTTGCAGGATGACTTCCAGCAGAGATCCTCATTTCCAGAAGAAGCACACACTTACTGCAGACTACAGTGCTCACACTGTTGTGTCCCAGCCAATTCTCTCACGTAAACAGAGTGGTGACACAGGGGGAAGAGTGGTTTCTCTTCAGGTTTTAGTAATTTTAGTCTGAGAAAGTCATGAAGGAAATACCTAAGCACTCCAGGCCAGTTGGTGGGAGGTAATTAAACACCCAGTTCAACTTCCCTTCCAGCTCAGAAAACCTTCACATTCAGCTGTAGATATCTCCAACTCTATTTTTTGCATGTGCTTCTAGCCTGACCTCCCATTGCACTGTTTTGTTGCAAAGGGAAACCTTCAGAATGAAGGAATCTGTCTTTTAAATACAACTAAAACTCCATTTTCCTTTTTAAAACATGCAAACACCCAACACTTTCTTAGCAGGTCCAGACAGACACAGAAAACCTTTGTCCTGTCCCTACCAGCCCTGATATCATAGAGTCACAGAATTTTAAGGGTAGGAGTGGAGCTTAGAGATGATCCAGCCCCAACCCCCTGCCCTGGGCAGGGACACCTCCCACCAGAGCAGGTTGCTCAAGGCTTTAGCCAACCTGGCTGTGAACACTGCCAGGGTTGGGGCAGCCACAGCCTCCCTGAGCAACCTGTTCCAGGGAGGTAACAGATGCCCCAGGAGAAACCTCCAACTGGGATGCCAAGAGACCTCAAATTTGGGTACTGAAATCCTGTAGGTGTTTTCACCTGTACAAAGAATCACTTCAGAACCAGCACCAAAGCTCATCCTCCTGGAGGTTGCATTCTCCTAAGGAACAGGAATTACCTCTGCATCCTTCCTTACCCCTAGGCAGCTCAGCACCCTTAATTTATTCCTATGCAGCTGATCCCAGAGTGGCTGAGTGTCCCTAAAGGTGTTTAGAAGATTTCCAACCCTATGGCAATAGAGTCAACCACAAATTTCCACCCCATTCCTGAGTCACAGGAGACCCAGCCCAGCAGCTGCTCTTGCCAGGTACCACCCCAGGGCTTTCCCAAAATATCCATGGGAATCCATGCATGAGAACTTTATGAACCTTTCTTATTTTTAAATGGCTATTCTATGCAATGTCTCTTTCAGCCCCATCTTAGTTTTTCTATAGCTTTAATGTGTAAAGCTAGAGCTTTTTATTTACGAAGCTACAACTTTAATTTCCATAGCTTTAAGTTACAAATTTATTTAGTAAATCTCCCCAGAAGGGAACAAACCCCTGAAACACTGAATAAAGGGCAGGAGGGAGCACAGAAAACCCACGGGCAGCTATTTAAAGAGTCAGTGATGCCTCATGGAAAACTCTGAAGCACATTCCTGTCAGTGACAAAGCCACTGCTTTGCCCCCAGGTCACTCACTGCATCCCTCAGGGTCCTCATGCACAACGGGGAATGGGGAGAACCTTTTATCTAACACCTTTCCCTGGGTATCTCCCAGCAGCTTGAGGCAGGAGGAACCAGCCAAAAGTCAAGATGCTCTTCCTAAAGTCCTTGAAAGCTTCTAGAAGCTCTGAGGGTTTCACAACCTGTTTTGTGACCACTATTCACTGTTAGTTAGGGAATAACAACCACTCATTCCCCTTCACTAGGTGAAATGGCTGGAGACAACACACCATCACTTCCAGAGGTGACCCAGGCCTCTAAATCTCCACAGCTTCTCTTAGTACATCTCTTTTGTGGAGCACATGTCAGTCACACACTGCTCTAGTTGGTCTTTTTTACCCTAAGATCATACTCTACCCTGAGCTGGGACCATGACCAGCTGATGACACAACAGCCTTGAGTCCCTTCATCACTGCTGGCTCATGGTTCATTATGATCCTGATGACAGATGGGACTATCAGGAGACTAATCATACACCTGAGGATGAAGAAAGCAAGTCCAAGTACACCTGAGACTTCAACCTAAGTGACAGCAGGTGGTTATAGAACTTCTGGTTGTGGCTGGTTTGTAACTTCTGAAATTGTGCAGAAGTTGGGTTTCCATCTGGATGCAGAATTGTAGCAGCAAAGACTTCAGGAAACTACTCCACTTAAACCCAAGCTTGCTGGGAAAAGGGCCAGGCTCAATTTTACTGGATTCTCCAGAGGTTTCCCCTCTGAGCTGCAGCACCAAATGAGGGCTCAGCAAACCCCTCCAGGCTCGATGCTTCTGAGAGCAACATTAGTGCAGAAACCCAAACCCCATGTCTGAATTCAGCTGGATCTCACCAAGTTTTGACATACTTTGCCTTCCTGTCTACAATCTGCAGGACTAATGGGGAAGCAGAACAGAATAACTGAAACCCCAAAGCCTCCCAGGGCTGCAAAGCCTGAATAACACTTTAATGAGCAAGGGACCCTCCAAAGTCTGGGGAAGGAACAAGGGAAGGGCTGGCTAAGTTGTGTGGAAAAGACAACTTAGGATCTGGAAACTGAGGAGCTGCTGAAACTGAAAACCTCATTAGCACAGAGAAGATTTTTATACCATCGATGTATAACGAGGTTTCCCCCATGCTGAAGATGCTCTGCTCTGCTTTCTGCCAGTTGCTGACTCCTCAAAATGCTCCTAAAGCACTTTGTGCCTATTCAAGATGGTTCATGGCTTCAAGGCAATGAGGAACAAGTAGTCCTTGCTTACAGCAAGTCCATTTTGGGAAGGTAGGAAAACTTGATCTCATGTTTGCCTCTTACTTAGTCTTGCTTTAAAGTTGCTGAGCAGTTCCCAGAAGGAAGGAAAGTGTCCCCAAACTGCAATTTTCCATGCAAGTGGAAAAAAAAAAAAAAAAAAAAAGTTTACAAAAATACCATGTAGGTATTTAATGGGTTAGTTCCTGTTCCTCTGAGGGAAAAGACTTCTCAGAAGATTTCCACACAGTAAACACTCAGGGATGTCTCTGCTCATCTCATTCAGCTCTGCACAGCTCAGTTCCTCACCTTGCCCTGCTGCACGTGCAACCCCTGCTCACCTTCTCAGAAGGCTCAGAGAAATGGGCAATGAAAAAAAAAAAAAACCCAGTGGTAGAAGAGCTACTCCCAGCCTGCACTTCCAGGCAGGAGGACCTGGTTCAGGGCTTTGCAGAGAAAATGAGGCAACACTGAGGACAAGGCAGATTTATGGCACATTTACTTTCCCCAAATGTTTTTTTGAATGACTGAATAATCCCCCAATCCCTTACCACGGGCCCTCCCTGCCACACAATGAGCCTTTTGATGCTCATTAAGAGGTTCACTTTATGCAGGCATGTAATTAGAGCCAGGCAGGATAAAAATCTCCATGCTGATCCCTGCACTGATTACAGAGCCCGAGATCCCAGCTGACTGCCCAAAGCCAGCCTGGGAAAGCCCATTTGCTTCAAATCCAAGCTGTGGCACAGCAGGAGCACTAATCACAACTGTCCTCCTGCAAGGTGGTCTGAGCAGAGCCCGGGAGAGGGAGCACCAGGGAGGAATAGCTCTGGATTAAGAAGGGAAAGGTGGGAGGGAAAAACTCAGCAAGTGCACTGGGCAGAGTGGAAAACAGCATCACTATTTCCCTGCATCCCAACCAGCCCTGCAAGCTCCCAGCAGAGCCATAAAGATCTCTTAACAAGCAGCGTTTTTAAAGTCATAGAATCATAGAATTTTAGGGGTTGGAATGGAGCTTAGAGATCATCCAGCCCCAACCCCCTGTCCTGGGCAGGGACACCTCCCACCAGAGCAGGTTGCTTTAAGTTGCACTAAATAAACCTTGTGCTACATCTAGAA
>NW_008661184.1:0-6069 GCF_000695815.1 Acanthisitta chloris
ATGCGGGGTGGGATGCGGAGCGGGATGCGGGGCCGGGCGGGGGAGTCTCCTCCGCTCCCCCGGCGCACGGCGCTGCTCGCCGCGGGGTACCACGCTGCGTTCGGTGGGACACAGCCGCCAGTGCAGGGCTCCTCTTCTTTCTAACGCGGCTGGGATAATATTAACCCCGTTTTAATATTATCTCCTTGTTTTCAGTGGTGTTTTAGCGGAGTGGTGCTGGCAGCTCAGGGGGCGATTCAGTGATTTCTCAGAATGAGTTTAGAAAGTGAATAAAAAGGTATTTATAGTTTTACGGTGGTTTAACCATTAGTAAATAGTTGCTGTATCCAGCTTGTGCACTGGGTGAAGGAAGTGTCCAAAAGGTAGAGCAGAATATAATAGAAGGCACTTGTCATAGCTGTCCTCCCTGCACCTACATACAGCACTTCTCAAGCCTTGAGGCCATTATACTCAATGGTTCAAGTGAGCTGGATTTATCAAACAGCTACAGATATTACAAAATAGTCCAAATTTTAAAAGTAACCAAGCAAAACAGTGTCTTGATTCATCGAGATTAGCTGAATGATTCATTCATGCTTGGAAGAATCCTCAGGCACCTGAAGAGCTCATATAGCAGACATCCAAGAAAGATAAGGAAAGTAATTTGACACTTATGTGTATTTCCTATCATGTTAAAATACTGTTTTGAAACTGATGCAATAAACAGAGTTAGGCCACAAGAAAACACTGAAGAGCTTTTCTTTTTCACAGCTGTAACTGAACTTAAAAATGAGCCAATTTAATCACTTTCAAAAAAATCCAGTGCATACAGCCAAAATCTCCTGCCCAGCTTTCATATATAAAATTTGAGCATTAAAAATTGCAGTTTATGTACAATAGCAATGTAACATTACTCGTTACATTTAAGTTCCTAGTGTTGTGTTTTTAAAACAGTGGAGTGCTCGTGTTACTCCAAATGATGCACGTGTTGGGAATTTGATTCTTACGAGGCACAATGTTTGCTTGGCTAGTATATAAATACTGCCCCTTTGAAGGATAATTTGAGTTTGCTACATGTTCTACTCACAACATCATTTTTTCACTTGTTCAGGAAAAGCTATGGAAAGGATCTTCTCTAAATTAAGTGCTCACATTGTTTGTCTGCAATTACCAGAGTAACACTGCTCCCTGTGACAGCGTGAGTCATTATCAAAAAAACTACACAGGTGAATATATTCTGCAATGAATGATTTAATTTTAAGTATTAAAACAGCAGCCCCAGATTTATGTGGGGGTTTTTTTACAGTTTCATCTTATCAATGCTGTTTGGGAGGCTGATGAAAGGAAGGGATGATAACCGTTAGCACAGCAGCCTGAGAGCTCAGGTACAGCGTTACCAACCAGATACCCAAGTACAAGGAGAATTTCTGGGAAACATCACAGCCCTTTTGTGTTTCTGTTGGGCTGGAAGCAGCTGCTCTCAGAGACTGGAGGCCCCACAACATTTTGGTAGCACTGCCCATTCCAACCCATATTTATTAAGCACTCTTTGTGATCCACAACAGACCACATGGACCAAGGGCTTTGTAAATCAGGATGACAGAAATCTCTGGTCTATTTGGGAAAAGGCAAAGTATTCTTGCTGTTATTTCTTCAGTGACTTCAATCTTCATCAGTTACACTTGCATCATCCAACTATGGTCCCAGGCTGCAGCTTTATTAGGAAGAATTGCAGTGCTTGTGGCACTTTTCCAGAGTGCTATAGCAACTCTCCTGTCCTCTGGGACAGCAGTTTTCCAGTCAGTTTTCTTCTCTGGATATGGAACTGCTAACTCCATGCCCCGGAAATCAAGGAATTTACACATTTATTGATATCCTGGTTCCTACAGCCACGACTTCTTCCAAATGTGGGGAACTTGTGCATATTACACAGAGTTCAGTTTAATAACATTAATGAACAACACCTAGTTTGCATTTCAGATAACATTACAGAGTGCCCTGCAAGCTTTTATTTCTCCTCACCTTAATCTAATCTACCAGTAAATATCAGAAAACTAGGCTATCAATGCAATTTTCTAAGCAAAAAGGTTTTGAGTAAGAAATCGTGTGGCATGAAATAAAAAAGAGATTTTTAATAAACACCCATAGCTGTTATCAGCAAGGGCTGCTGTGGAATAACTATTTACATTTCTCTCCTGAATAACACAGGTGCTCAGAGCAGAATTTGAGAACAAAGTTTGAAAAAAAAAGTCCTTCATTGAGGAAGCTGAGATATGTAAGTTCTCATCGTCCAGTTGAGCACTCCCTGGGCTATTTTCCAAAAGTATAATTGCATCCATCATGGACAGAGACGAGTGAACCTTTTGCCAGCCCTTAGTGCTCAAGGGTTTGAGCTATCACTTCACAGAAGTATTCATAAAAACCCAGAGGCTTCAGCAATACCTTCCATCAGTCAAAAAGTTATGGAAGCTACATCAATAGAAGTGTCCTATTTCTGTGTATTTTTTTCAGTGGTTTGAGATCTTGTGTGCTCTGCATTATAAATGAAGAACTTTTTGGCATTTCTGTAATAAGGCTCCCTGTTAAAATTTTAATGTGGCTTGTGATACTGATCAGCTTCTCTCTACTTCCAGTCAAAAGGGGAAAAACTCAAATTCACATCTTGAAGAAGTGCCTGGTTTGATGCACTCATGAATAAAAAGGCAAAATAAGAGTTCATGAAGAAATATAGTAACTGCTGCATAAGCAGTAGTACCACATTTCTTTAAACCATTCTTCAGCTCATTCATAGTTCCTTCTTGAAAGAAGCCAGATTCATTTAATCAGTGTTATTATGCCTGGTGTTTTCATTTTATTTAGGAATAGTTTCATTTGAGACTCTTTCTTCACAATTCCTGCTCGCAAATGTGTGATATATGGGATTTGTTGGAATTTGACATAGCCCTGAAAACTATGGATTTTTTTCAGCATACAGCATAAATGTTCATGAGATCAGTGCAACCAGGTAGTGAAGGGATCCACACCCACCTGCTTTTCTTAGGACTTCTATTTTGTGTTTGCAACATGGCATTGGGTTGCAAGTCAGAGGTTTTCATCCCTGAGCTTTCTTGCCCCACCATCTTTACTTATGTGACATGAAGTGGTTTTCTTATTGCAAAGCCAAAAAGCTTTCCTCTGGTATTGATCAAGTTCCACTCCAGTATTCACAGTCATCTTAGCCTTGTCTTTCTCTCCATGCTAAATAAGCATTGCCAAAACCAGGATGAGGATGCAGGAAATATTATACAAGGAAGAATGAAGCCTTCTCTTGAACAAGAGGGCAACACTTTGTAAAGGCAATTTATTAAGGTTTTTCTTAATGTTAGTTACTATATGAACAACAAAACGAAAAAGGGGAAATGGATGTCATTAGCTGTTCTGAGACAAGGCCATTTCTGTTGCAGCCACTGAAAAGATTTAGAGAGCAGGTATTCACAAAAAGCCTTTCAGAGCAATTACAGTGTCTCCTGATGTTTTTGAAGGAAACATTAAAAGCACACTCAGAGATATATCAAATGCAGCAACACATTTGTACTTCTTTTTCTCACAACATAAAACTAGGAATCTATTTACTTCCTCCTGCTTTTCCTTAGTACATTTAAAAGAAAAATAATAAGAGAATGCCCTAATTGGTGCCTCACTGTGCTATGTTAAGCCAATATTTGAATAACTGCCTAGAACAAACTCATGCAATCTAAGGGAATGTTCTCACAGACCCCATTACTGTGTCTAATATTTATTTAGGCAATTAGTTTGGTGTCAGCTATACCCATTTTTTTGCACAAGCATGAACTATGCAAAGTGAGTCAGAGCTGTAGAATGAAATGCTGCATAGAGAAGCATTCAGTTAACATCTAGGTGTCTGGTGTTCCACGTTGAAAAATATTCCTCAAGGCAACACCAAAGGAACCATTGAGAGAAGCTGAACATTTACAATGTACCTGCAAATCATAAACTGGGACCACAGCATACCTTTTCATCCTAAATGACCCAAGGTACTTTTTAGAACTACCAATGTAAAAATGCTTAGCTTTGCTTCCCCCTGTACTATCATGTTTTTCATATGCAGTCTTGCCAACGAGTGTACAATTAAGAGTAAACAAGAGACCTTTTTAGAGTGTGTATCTGTCCACACAGGCCACCAAAACTGAAACTAGATGTGAGGCATCAGCCTTGTCTTTTATGCCATGTAGTCTAGTTTAGAAATACCAGGTACTACAGGAGGGAAATCTACATAAGACCTTCCCTGCAAATAAAAAATAATAATAATAATAAAAAAACCCAACTGCAACAAGAACAAAATCCCACCATTTGAGAAGTCTGCATTGTTTTGTACGAGGTGCCTTTCCTGTTTCCCAGGCAACTTCAGAGACAGAAAAGATCTGATGTATTTATATATATAGAGAGATACATATATACACACACACATATATATATATATATATATATACATATATATATATGTGTGTGTGTGTGTGTGTGTGTGTGTGTGTGTGTGTGTGTATTGAGCACCGTGGGCTCTGACGGCGGGCACTGATGCCTTCCCTTTTTCCTTTCCTTTTCTTTCCTTTCCCCTTTCTCCTTTCCTCTCCTTTTTCCTTTCCTTCCCCCTTTCCTCTCCTTTTTCCTTTCCTTTCCCCTTTCTCCTTTCCTCTCCTTTTTCCTTTCCTTTCCCCTTTCTCCTTTCCTCTCCTTTTTCCTTTCCTTTCCCCTTTCTCCTTTCCTCTCCTTTTTCCTTTCCTTTCCCCTTTCTCCTTTCCTCTCCTTTTTCCTTTCCTTTCCCCTTTCTCCTTTCCTCTCCTTTTTCCTTTCCTTTCCCCTTTCTCCTTTCCTCTCCTTTTTCCTTTCCTTTCCCCTTTCTCCTTTCCTCTCCTTTTTCCTTTCCTTTCCCCTTTCTCCTTTCCTCTCCTTTTTCCTTTCCTTTCCCCTTTCTCCTTTCCTCTCCTTTTTCCTTTCCTTTCCCCTTTCTCCTTTCCTCTCCTTTTTCCTTTCCTTTCCCCTTTCTCCTTTCCTCTCCTTTTTCCTTTCCTTTCCCCTTTCTCCTTTCCTCTCCTTTTTCCTTTCCTTTCCCCTTTCTCCTTTCCTCTCCTTTTTCCTTTCCTTTCCCCTTTCTCCTTTCCTCTCCTTTTTCCTTTCCTTTCCCCTTTCTCCTTTCCTCTCCTTTTTCCTTTCCTTTCCCCTTTCTCCTTTCCTCTCCTTTTTCCTTTCCTTTCCCCTTTCTCCTTTCCTCTCCTTTTTCCTTTCCTTTCCCCTTTCTCCTTTCCTCTCCTTTTTCCTTTCCTTTCCCCTTTCTCCTTTCCTCTCCTTTTTCCTTTCCTTTCCCCTTTCTCCTTTCCTCTCCTTTTTCCTTTCCTTTCCCCTTTCTCCTTTCCTCTCCTTTTTCCTTTCCTTTCCCCTTTCTCCTTTCCTCTCCTTTTTCCTTTCCTTTCCCCTTTCTCCTTTCCTCTCCTTTTTCCTTTCCTTTCCCCTTTCTCCTTTCCTCTCCTTTTTCCTTTCCTTTCCCCTTTCCTCTCCTTTTTCCTTTCCTTTCCTCTTTCCTCTTTTTCCTTTCCTTTCTCCTTCCCTTTCCTTTCTGTTGTCCTTTCCTCTCCTTTTTCCTCTCCTCTCCTTCTTCCTTTCTTTTCCCGTTTCCCTTCCTCTCCTTTTTCCTTTCCTTTCCCCTTTCTTCTCCTTTTTCCTTTCCTCTCGTTTTTCCTTCCTTTTTTTCTCTCCTTTCTCCTTTTTTCCTCTCCTTTCCTTACTCCTCTCCTTTTTCTTCTCCTTTTTCCTTTCCTCTCCTCTCCTTTTTCCTTTCCTCTCCTATTTCCTTCCTTTTCTCCTCTCCTTTCCTCTCTCCTCTCCTTTTCCCTGTCCGTTTTCCTTCCTTTTTCCTCTCCTCTCCTTTTTCCTTTCCTCTCGTTTTTCCTTCCTTTTTTCCTCTCCTTTCCTCTCCTCTCCTTTTTCCTTTCCTCTCCTATTTCCTTCCTTTTCTCCTCTCCTTTCCTCTCTCCTTTTCCCTGCCCGTTTCCCTCTCCTTTCCTCCCCTCTCCCCTCAGCCGGGCGCTCGGTTCC
>NW_008661185.1:0-6007 GCF_000695815.1 Acanthisitta chloris
AAGGAAAATAAGTCCTCACTGAGCGTCTGGTGTGGGAAAGACTTAAATTTTTTCCGGCCTGCCTGTGTTAGGTCTGAAGTCACCCTGCCAGATGTGACATCAGATTGGCGATTACTGCATGTGCCAGTGTTTTGTAAGAACTGTTACTGCCTAGCGTGATGATTCATCAGAGGTATTGATCTCTGGGAGATGGACAGCTCTGCAATTTCCACCTGGAAAGCTGTCATCTCAATGGGAAGGATAGAGGACAAGTTAATCGTGCCAGGTAAAAGTGTTGGGATTGTTGGGTGGTTTGTCATTGTAGGCAGAGCTTAAGGCAATCCAGGACAGCGTCGCTGTTTGCGTCGGCCTTGTGTGTCAGGACAGAAAAACTGGTCACATCGCTCCTTTGTGTGAAAGTTGACTCCACTGTGCTGCCTTCTGGGGTAACAGTCTGTAGAAATAAACCACAAGGTGCAAAACTGCTAAATTAACTCGTGTCTGAGGGGTGTCCAGATTAACTACCAGGCCCCTAATCACAAAGGTGTTGTGTGACTCGTCAGAGCAGGCAGCAAGCAGACAGGTACCCAGCACCAGCAGGACCCCTGCAACTCCTGAGATGATTCTTTCGGGGGAGAGTGAGATTGTGTCCGTAGCATGTCCACGCAATCACAGGGCAACGCTTGGAATTTTCTTGGGCCCAGCACAGTTGTCTCTGTATTCCCAGAGGTGTTTAAATAGTGGTATTGGTTAGTGGTGCGTTTTGGGACACTGCAGTGCCCCCACGCTGCTGCCTGGCTCTGCTCTCTTGGGGCATTGTTTATTTTGCTGCCTGTTCGTTAGCAGCAGAGAAAACGTGTAAAATAAACACTGCTGGTGAGCTCCCACGAGGGGCAGGCTGGCAGCTGCCCTTGCCTGGCAGCCCTGTGCCTCAAGTACCTTCTCGTAGGGTTTGCAAGCTCCTGTCGTGTCTTTACTGCTTTGGGTGGAGGATTTCTTTTGGCACATGCTTAACAAAAAATATCTGGAGCATGAATTTACTTGAAAGACTTTGCTGGTGGAGTGAGTTGTGTTGTAGTCACCTCCAGGAGGATCACCCAAGGAAAGCACCTCCTTTCTACAGTTATTGAGAGATTCCAAACTCTGGAAAGTAACTACTGGATGTCTCTGGTTTCTCAGCAGAGCTTAGAAAACCAAGGCTTGTGATCCAGCAGTGTTGCCTGAGCAGTGCTTACGTGCTGGAGGTCTTAAATGTTTGCAGCCCTGATACTGGCAGAGGTAGCAAGGAGACCAAGGAGCGCAGTGAGGACAGCTCTGTAAAGATAAAGGGATCCCTCTGTGACTTGTTTTACAGGCTTTGAGAGCCCTAATTTTTTTAATAGTGATTATATTAATTATAGACCCATAGAGCAGATTTAATGGACAAGACCCACTCCTTAGGTGTTCACCTGTTCTGTAATGGCCTGTGTTGGAATTGGTGCTTGTAAAAGTAAAGGCATTGAGCTCTGGCCTGGGGAAAGCAGAGCCACCTGCAAGAGCTTGGTGAGTTTCTGCTGTCTGTGCTGGAATATGGATAGGGAAGAGCTTAACAAATCCACCTCCTGTTGCTCTGAACTGTTTGACTTGCCGCAGCTGAGCAAGTTGAGTGCACTGGGGGGCTGAAGAATGGGGTCTTTTTTGATGGATAGGGATTTATCTTCAGAAGTTCATGTCTTGCCTACCTGCTGCAGTAATTTTACGCTCAAGGTTGGCAGTGAAGCCTGTAATAGGGTGTTTGAGTAAATGTTTCTGCTTTTCAGGAAGGAGGGCTATTGAAGCAAAACCTCTCCTTGCCTCTTAACCTCCTGAAAGCACAACGGCGTGGCAGTAAGTGGAGCAACCATTAGATCGAGTTAGACAGCAGTGACACTGCTGATGCTGTAAGCGGTGGCTGAGGATCAGCTGGAGTGGCACACCAGAAAATTTTCTCGGTGTCTTGACAAGATGTGTGTTAGGTTTCTATTCCTGTGTGTTTCAGAGTCGTGCAGGAGAGCAGAGGGGGGATCCTTCCGTATGCTGAGATACACATGGTCCTGTCCTATGTGTCAAGGCTTCACTTGACACTGCTGACTGCTGGTGAGGGACACTGCAGAGCTGTAATGATGCCTCATTTTCACTCTCTAACGATCTAGTAACAAGGTCTGTGTGACCGTCCCCTGGTTATTACAAGTTCTCTTCTTATCATGTAAATAAATGCAGCCAGCAGCCTGACTGGGGAAGGCATGATGGTAGTGTGTGTGTCTGCAGCAGTGAAGGAAACGTTTTCTGGTGAAACCAGCTTTGCACTACTGGCTATAAACCAAATTCAAAGTATTTTCTCCAGTTCTTCTACAGAGGAGAAGTATGGCTTGCAGTTAAGACAGCTCGACCTTCTGGAACATGTTGTCCTCCTCCGCGGAGCCCTGCACTGGGGCTGGTGCTGATGCAAGCATTGGTGTGGACAGGTGTTAACAGCACCCCGTTTTGAAAACCTGCTGGATGTATTTCAAGAAATATTGCATCAAGGCACTTGGCACTTCTTAATTTTTAAAGCCATTTTTACATCTTGGAAGTAAGAACGTGCAGGTTTTAGTCACCAGCGCTGCAGTTGCTGAGCTTTGCCCGCACTAACTTTTATGTAATTTTTCACTCTACCTCACCAGGGTGAGCGGTGTATTTCCTAGTGGAGATGCAGGAGGTGCTTTAATTTCTTGAGTAGAGTTTTTTGTGTGCCGTTTGGCAAATGCACTGGGTGGATAAGCAGTACTTTCCAGAAGGCACACCTTAGTTGCTAGCAGCAAGCACCCGAGGTTTGCTGACTATTGTTCAGCAAGAGTGTGTGCTGCTTTATGCCAGAGCACGGGCTGGGCTGGCTACTGAGGAGACGGCAGGGGAAGAATCATTAGCTTCTCACCCCTCGCTGACTAACTCCCCATAGGGCTTTCCTTGAAGCCAGCCTCTGGTGCAGGAGATAAGATGTATGGGAAGCTTATTTTACCTTTGGCGTTCTTTGCGTTCGGCGTAGACGCACGCATCTGCTTGCTCGGGTATCCAGCTCGGGAGTGCTGCGCACACCTATTTCCAAAGTGTTGGGCAATTCTCGCTCTGTCGTGGCACGTAATTGTGGAGCTCTCCTGGCTGTTTGTTGCAACAGAGCTGCTATCGCAGCAGGAGGCCTCTCCCCCACCGCCCCAAGTTTCCTCTCCCAAATACTGTTTTATTCCGATCCCGACAACTCAGAGTAACTCTTCCCATCTCTTTGGGGGGGAATGAGGGGAACTGGAACTTGTTGCTCCAAAAAACGTGAAGCTTAGTGTTTTCCCTCCCCTGCATACCTTTGCCCTTCAGCTTTGTGCTGGACCTTTGCCCTGTTCTGCACTGTTTGTTTCAGGAAGGGAAGGCTGGGAGTGCAGTGCAGCTCCTGAGAGCTGACTCACTGGCCCTGCTTGCTGGGCTTCAGTGCTTGCTTCTCTGCGACCTCCACTTGCAGATTGCCAAGTCCAAGGCATCGCTGGAGGGTTCTCTCCAACCACCTCCTTACCCTCACAACTCTTCTTTTAAACTTTTTATTGCCTGTGGTGCCATGGAGGTTTTCCACCAGGATTGCATCAGTGTTCACAGGATTGGGCAGCAGGAGGACTTGGGTCAGATGTGAAGACAAACCATGTCCAAAAAGCAGGGCTGGGAATGGGGGCACTGGGGCTGCAATGCTCTGCTCTCCCTTCCAGATTATGACACCTGATCCTTTCACTGTGCTCGAGTAGTGTGAAATTATCCTCAGGGGAATGCCAAATGCCGACTTGGATAGAGTTAGGTTGCTCTTTACATACTTGAGACTACTTTGTAATGAATCTCTGACACCACCTCAGTGGTTGTGCTTGTTTGGCTAAATAAGGAATGGGCATTTTTGTAGAAAGCTGTGGTGTTCAGACCAGGTTGAATGTTTTTAACCCTTAGTTACTACAACTGCTCTTATCCTATGTCCAATTAGGACTGGTGAGCTTTGTTCATTCCGAACCGCAATGCACATTTACGTTATGGTCTTTAATATGTTATTTATCCTCTGGTCATCTTGGCATTGAAACCTTTGCTGACTTCCTACCAAAGGCTTGAGTTTCCACACTGCTGGCTCTGTCAAATCCTTGCCTTGCTGTGCACACAGGCAGCTTGGGGAAAGAGGTGATGCAATCTTGGTGATACCTGCTGGGCTCTCCCATGGTTGTAATGCCATCTAGGTGGAGCTTTGCATGGGCAACAAGTTGTCTCCTGGGGTTGGGTTAAGCTCTGGGTACTCTGTGGTTCTGTGGTCTCTGGCATTTCTTCCTTTCTTTCCTTGAAACAGGGCTTCAATTCCAAACTCATTCTGTAGGTCCAGGCCCTTGTTAGTGATCTCCGAGTAGAGTTGGGAGACTTATCTCCTTACCTTGAAATAACTGCCTAATCTGAGTATTTTGTAGCAAGTGATGCAGCTGCACAATTTGAGCAGGTCAGCGGAGAGGGGGGTGGGGAAAAAAAGGCTTCAAAGAAGTTGGGAGAACTTAAAGCAGCTACTTGTGTATTTAGGCAGTGCTAATTGGAGACCAGAACAAACGGGAACTGAATTTGGCCTTGAATAAATCAATCACCAGACTTCTTTGTGGGGAGAGTCCTGGGTCAGGGTCGGTCTGCATTGCTTGGCAGAGAGGAGAGGTGGGTGTGCACATGAAGGCCCTGCAGCTGTGGAGTGAAAACTGGCAGGAGGCATTTGGTGGAAATAGGTTTGCTGATAGCAATTCTAATACTATGCAAGATAGACTTTTGTTTTTAGGTAAAGTTGTGGAAACGGTGGTCAAGTGTCAACATGTTTCTAAAGGGAGGCTCATTCTGTAATTGGAGGTTCCCAGAAAATCCTCTTAACTGAACTTTGTCAGAAAATGCATTTATGCTGCAGTCTGGGGGCTTCCTTGGCAGGCCTGCGTGGATTGCCTTTCCTGAGCAAACTGGTGTGTGATGTGTTGTGGCTCTGCTGGTTTCACTATTGCATTGGGCTGCTGGTGCTGGTTGAGCTGCTGGAGCAGCTTTGGGGTGAAACACGCTGTGCATTTTCGCCAGGATCTAGAGATCTTCCTGCAGCATTAAAGCTACGCGTGCTGGGGGAATGTTCTGCTGAGACATGCAAGGAGAGGGAACTGTCGGATCTAATACCTGCTTTTATCAGTGGTTTACCTTCACTGTCCTTCTGGAGCAAAGCTGCCTTAGGAGCAGCAGCTTCCCTTGACACTTCCATATGTTTCAGCATTGTATGGGAACACACAGCAGGCTTCAGTACTCTGCAGTGATGGTGATTTTATTCTTATTTTGTGGGTTTGAGTCACCCTGTTCTTTCACGGGGTCACAAGTTGGAAGGTTCGATAGAGTTCTCTGCTGCAGAAAGCTTGGGACTGATGGTGTGTCGAGGTGACTGTGGTGGCCCTGACTGGGTTGGGTGCTCTGGCAACGATAGGCCAGGTGGAGGCCTCCACTTGCTTTTAGAAATGGTGAACGGAGGTGGTGGTTGGTATGACTGAGTTCTTGGTGCTGCTCAGCCTGGTCCTGGTGGCACTCAGAGGTGGCACAAACACCGTTTGTTCTCTTGGTCTAGAAAATGGCACTCCAGTTCCCTGCAGAGTGTGTGTGACGCTCATGATGTGCTGGCGGGCACAGCTTGCCCCGACCTGTGCTCATGGGGCAGCACGTTCACTACCTGCTGGGCACCCCTTGAGGTGGCTGCAAACAGGTCTGCAGCCTGCTGCCTTAGCAGCAGAGCTGCCCTGTGACCTGCCCATACACCTGCAGGTGCTTCTCTCCACTCCCAACTTGCTCCCCAAAGTGGCCCTGGCCTCTGATGGGGCCCAGGAGAGACATCCCTGCCCCAGGAGGAGAGCGTTGGAGAGGCACATCTGGCACTCCACAGTGTCACTCCTTTGGCCTCTGGCAGGACAGCCGGGGGGCAGCGGGGGGAAGTGGGGGCTCGGATGGGACTGGTGAACCT
>NW_008661185.1:6123-20830 GCF_000695815.1 Acanthisitta chloris
CCGCTCTCCCGGCCCAGGTATGGGGGCACAGCCCCAGCGGCTCGGGGGGCGGTGGGAGGACACGCTGCACACTGCTGAGCACGTTTTTCCAGCTGAGCGGCGGCGTGTGCCGCTCCTGCAGAGTGACTCTGCAGTCTGCAGGGCATGGCCGCGCCGGAGGGATCCGCCGGCCTGGGGCTGCTGATCACTTCTCCTTTCCCCGTAGTCATCTGGCTTCTCTGGCTTGCCTGTCGGATGAAGGCATGGGGAGAAAAGAGGATTTTCCGGGCTAGATAAGTTAGCTTTTGAGAAGTGTGAAACGCTGAGAAAAGAGGTGAGTTTTTTTCCTGACTAAATACATGGGGAAACGAGTATGAAATTGGACAGACCACAAAAATGAGCAAAGGGTAGAGTCTTGTTGATGGGGAAAGCAGGAGAAAAGGTGTGTGGGGAGATTGGTGTTTTACCTGCCTGGTAACTCGGAGGTGCTGCCAGAGGTGCGTATGTTGCTAAATAATGAGCACAGTCTTTAAGCAGATTATTTGGAATATATGTTTGGCCTTCACACTAAATCACACTGTCTTTTTATTTTCTTTGTAACTGTGCTTTTGAAAGCTTCTGGTTAGTGGTGTAAATGAGTGATTATTTTACCAGATCTTAGCTACCAAACCATCTGGTTTGTGCACTTACAGATGATGAAGCTAGTGATGGAATGAAATAGTGAGAACTTAGAGTTTATAAGCAACACTCAAATGTTTGATAAGCCAACGTTCATTTCAAACTGCAGGAAATTAATTTATTCGGGTTCTCTAAGGTCAGATCTTCCAAAATTTTTTTGTATTAATTGTTGCAATTGTTTTATTCCTGCAAGACCCTTAGGATTCTCATTACCATGATTTTTATACTTGTGCTGTAACTGGAAGGGCGACACTTCCAGGTAGTCACAAAATGAGCCTATTTGAAAGTAAAGACCACAGGAGCAAATAGCAATGCTCTTGGCCTCATCTAGCACAAAAAGAGATAACTAAAGGAGTGACTGAAGCACTTCACCCTCCCTGTGTCCCTCCAGGTGGGCTCATGTTGACAGGTTAGCTGCAAGGCTGTGCACGGGGGCAAGTACAGGGAAAAGCAGAACCAGGAATTAAGTGTAAACCAGTGTGCATGATGCTGAGAAATGAGGTGACTTAGCAGCAGGTACTGGAATGTGGAGAAATGCATCCCAAAAATGTTGGGAGGTTTTACTCTGACTCAAACAGAAGCAGTGAGATATTTGTGCACGAGGTTCCACCCAGCGAGACAGGAAAGCAAATCACGGAGGTGTCTCCACTATGTGCTCAGATGACAAAGCATCAGACTTTGCTGTCTGTAATCATATTGAATTTCACTTCCCAACTCCAAGCTAAACCTTGAGAGCTCAGGGGAATACCAGCTATGATCTAATGTGTCTTCTGAGTGCTCAGAAATCCTCTGCCACTGTGGAGGGTCTTGCACTGAGCTGAACAAAAGGGGACTGTTTTCTTTTGGCTTCCCAATCTCAGGTGAACTCATCTAGCTCACTGTTGTTTTTTCTTTCTGTAAATTGGAGAATGATAGATGTGACATTTGCACACTGTGCAGGGAGGAATTTGCTGTAAATGACCCATGGTTTTAAATTTTAAAATCAAACCTGTAATAACAACTGTGAAGATGATTTGGAGGGGACATGACAGATTAGAGTGAGATAACCCTCTTAACTTCAGTTGGAGCTGAAATCTGAGTTGGTCTGATTGCCAGCAGAGAAGTGGAACCAAGCAAGGATGGAGTTTGGAGGGTAACTGGAAAGGCTGTGTGTTTGATTAAACCCAACCTGATAGCTTGGACTGGAGGGAGGGAACATCTCACACCTGTGAGTCTTGATGATTTGTAATTCAGTGAAGAGATTTAATTATGTTGTCTTCACTGAGCTGCCTGGTGTATCCTACAGCCCCCCTGTTTGGCCCTCTGCCTGCAGCCCTAAGGTGGAGAGTGTCTTGCAGTTCTCAGTTCCTGGGCTTTTCATGGGGATTTATGGCATCCTTGTGCGATACTGAGGACATATCATGGGCATACCCATGATAGTGGCACTTTTGAGGAGGTGAGGTGGGATCCACTGTCACAGAGAGACTGAATTTCTGGCTACAGTGCTCTCCTCTGTAGGCAGAAGGATCTGTCCTGCCTGCTGCTTATTGAGCTGTCCTTGGACAGAGCTTTGCTGGGGAGTCTGAATCTGCCCTTGATGTGTAGGCAGAAAAGTGTGTTGCAACACAGCGTGTGACAACCCTGTCAGAGGGAAGTGCCATCCTATATCTGTTTCCACAGTGTGGGATCCAGCTGCCTTCTGGGCCTCACCAAAATGGTTCCTATATTTCAACAAAAGTCTTTTGATACATTCGTTTTGCTTAATCGTGCCTGAAATTTTACTGTCTGTTAAATATCAAGTGGCTTAAAGAGGAATTTGGGGAAGGTGACTGATCACTGGGCCCAGATTCATGGAGGGTGGGTCTCCTGGAAGGCTGGAGGCCTCCAGCAGTGTCTCTTTAGGCTTACCGGTGATTAAGGAATGTGAGGCAGAGAGCTGGGTCACCAGCTGCTTCCTGGGAACAGTAATCGAGCACCTTTAAGGTGCCCTGTACTTTCTCTGCAGCTCCTTGTTGGGTGCATGGTTAGAAATGTTAGGACTCGTGCTTGGTGCAATGGCCCTTTGCTGCATCTCTGTTTTGGAGATGAGGGGACGGGGTTAATGGGAGAGTACACCCAGTGTTTGTTCTCTCCAGTGCAAGCACTGATAAGTGGATGGGAGAAACAACAGCCGTGACCTTAGAGTTATTCCTCGTGTGCCTGTGCATATGTGAGTGTTGGATTCACAGGACTGTCTATTCAGAGAGCTCTTGGGTTTTTTTTTCTGGTCAGGCTGACCAGATGCATTCCCCAGGACTGGTGCTTGGTCAAGAGACCTGGAGCCTCTTCCCAGTGGGTCTTTGAAAGGTGCCTTAGCTGAGCACAGTGCTGGTGCCCCTGGTGACTGTGTTCAGCGAGTGCCACAGCCCTGCTTGGTCAGCACTGCTCCCCTTTGGACTGGAGGAGCCTGAATGTCAGTGTTAAGGTACTGATTTAGTGTGTGGTGTGAAATTAAAGTTAAGGAGCTATCTTGGACAGATAATGCTCTGGTTTTGGAGTAGGTGATTTATTTTTTTCCAGGAGTGTTCCTCTCGCGTCTCAGTGGTGCTGGAAGTTGTCATTCCTTTTTGAGTATGCGAAGATAGCAGGGACACAGCTGAGCTTCACCAAATCCACGGCTGTTTATACACTGAAAACCTATTTCAGGCATTTGTTTCCACATGGTTCATGGGAAACTGATGTCAGAGCTCACACTGGCTGCAGCTCTTGAGCCAATGTAGGTGATGAGGATATCTGAGAAGGAACCAAACTTCTCTGGATAGAGAGCAGAAATCCACCTAGTGGAGTTGGGTGGTCTGGATATCCCTGCAGAGGAACTGATTTTGGAGCTGAAAAACCCTTCTATAGCTTTTCTTCCTCTTGCACAGACCTCAGTGGAGTCTTAGGACCTAACCAGCATCAGTTTAGGATTGATCCGTCTGTCTCAAGCTTCAGTTTCACTTTGAGGGGGTGAAAATACTTTTATTAAGAGAGATGGGAGGTGTGAGGTTTGGGAAGATCTGGGTGGCTGAGAGCTGGACCCTCCCCGAGCCTGCTCAGCAGGTAACAAAGGAGGGGAACAGGAAACGAACAAGATCTCAGGAGGGATTTAATTGGCCATGCTAATCTTCGGGTTTGGGGTTTCTTGCTTTGCTACTTTTTCCTAGTAGACCTCGCTTCCTTCTCCATGGAATGTTGCTTTGAAGAGGCCTGTAGCTGTCTTGGGAAACTGTGCAGGCACTGCCTTGGCCTCTGAGGGGGAGCCAGGTGATAGAGATTTGAGCTGAAATGTTGCATGGGGACAGAGAAGAGATTGAAGCGGCATCTGGTCTCTTCTGCAGCACATGTAATTTGGACCTTTTCCCTGCCTGGATGGTTCCTACTGGGCAGCAGATGAGGTTAGGAAGAGAGATACCAATTGATCCTGCCATCCACCACTATTTCCCTTCCCCGTCCCTTTCTTGGGCAGGCAGTGCAGCCCTGCAGCTTTCAGGGCATTGTGATCGAGTTCTGGTCACGTCTCTGCTGCCGAGTCCCCGCGTGACCTTGGAGAGGTCATTTTTTTTGCTGACGTCCAAGTCTTTTGTCTGTGAAACGTGGAGGATGATTTAGTTACAACTTCATGGGTCGAAAGCCAGAACAAATCAGCTGGTGTCTTCCTCTGGCAGTGGCAGTGTGGCTGAGCCCCGTGTCCCGCTGGGAGCAGCGGAGGAGCAGGCTGTCATCTCTGCTTGGACCCGTGTGTGCAGCGCCGCACTGGTACCAGTCAGTGTGCTGTGGTGACTGGCAGGTGACATAAAGCACACCGAGGTCGTTTTTCCCCCAGCTCGGGGAGCAGAAGGGTAATTGCAGGTGGGGGGGCCAGCAGGGAGCTGTTCCCGCTGGCACTGTGCCTGTGGCCGCGTGGCCCCCTCGGCAGTTACGGCTGCAGGTTGCTGTAATAACGAGTCAGCGATTCTCTTGCGTCAGGGATAATGAGCTGCTCTTCAGCTGCTGCCTCCTGGGCCCTGCCAGGAGGAAGCAGTGTCTGTGCTGGAAAAGAGGGGCTGCTGTCACAGGATTTGGGGACAGGCAGCGTGTGGTGGAGACAAGTTTCCTGGGAGCGCGTTTGAATTCAGCACTGCCTGTTGGGTGGAGGAGCCCAATTGGCAGTGCTTCCACAGGGAGTGGGGGGAGCAGCAGAGGGGAGCTGGGGGCTCATAAATGGGGTAACCTTTTTAGACCCGTCCCAGATACCTGAATAGCAGCAGTAGCCAGATAGCCCCTGGGGAGGGGGTATGTGTGTGGATGCATCAGCTTTTCTCTTTAAATGCCCCATTTTAGCATACGGTCTCCTCCTGCGTGTAAAAATACCATCAGGCAAAAATTGAGATTATCCACCCCCCAGCACCACCTAAAATAAGGATGACTGCCCTCAATTCAGTTTTGTCTCCTGGGGTTTTTGTGCAGCAGCTCTGAGTATCGGTGCTCAGAGCAAGCACCTCTGTACTGCATCTGCACCCTCACGTGACAGTCCTAAAAGAGATGCTCCACGCCTGGCCCGACATCCTGCTGGCTGCTACCCTTGACCTCCTCCTGCTCGCTCCTTCCTCTGCCCTCCTTTGCTGATAACAGGGAAATTTGTGGAATGTGGTTTCTGCTAAGATGTTTTAGACTGTATGGATTCTGTACAGAGCTGAGGAGGATGGTCAAGGGCTTGGGAAATACCTGGCTGGGCAGAGACTGGTGCTGTGGTTGAAGAGATCACTGGTTCCCGTGGTGATTATAATTCCTTTGTTTAGACACCAAGTCTTTCTGATTTTGGGCACATGCTGAGAAACAAAAGTGTCTGCATGCAAGAAAGGGAAGGAAATGTGAGACCATAGGGCCCAAATTTCATGGGTCTTCTCATTTGGATTGCGATACTGTTACTTCTTGCTCCTTTCCATTTGGCTGCCTGGAGGCTGTTTTGTGTTGGCCTGGCAGGGCAGGCTGGGTTTGGCTGGGAGGTGTAATGCAGGCAGGGACAGAGCTGCCTGGCTCAACATAGGAGTGCCTGCTGCTGGGCAGGTGGCTGATCGGGTGGTGGAGAGCTGCTGCAGAGCATCGTCCTCCGCAGCGTCTGGCCTGCGTTGGGATACTTGGCATCAGGGTGCCTGGGGAGGTAGCAGGTGGGAAGGCTGTGTGTGTGGTGGGAGGAAACAGTGGGGCTGGCTTGCTGCTTTGCCTTTCCATGTGGGGATTTTGTTTGAGCAAAATCCTAGTCTGGGTCCTTCATGTTTGATTTTTGACCCTGGGAGAAGGGAGCTGACCCGGGCAGGCAGCCTCAGTCCTGCAGTATACTAGACAGGCTCCTTGGAGTGCAGCCCTAGGGGTTTTTCTTTGCCCTGCTGGCCACATGCATTTCTGCTTGCTTCCCTACCATGGCTTTCTTGTGAGAACAAAGTGCTGCCTGATTTAGACTTCTTGGGCACCTGAGGTGCTGCCCTTAATTGGCAGGCTAATTTTTAATCTAGTCACTTGCGCTTGCAGGCTAAAAAGGTGTCCCAAAGGGTGGTTGTGCCTGATGGTCCCTGACCAGCCCTGCCTCGTGTGTCCTCCCAGCAGTCCTGTTTTTCAGAAGAGCAAGTCCTGCTGACCAGTTGCTCTGTGCTTGTTCTCAGTGGTGGGGAAAGCTGCCTGCAAGCCCAGGCTCTGGGTCTCTGCTCTGGAGAGCTTGGAGTCAAATTTGCCTCAGTTGTAGGTGTGATGAGTTGGACAAGCTCAGCCTCTCCCAGGCAAGAGGTCTGAGTACTGGAGATATGTCCTTCTTTGTCAGGAGTTGCATTGGCAAACGTCTTGAGGTCAGTGTGAGCTGTATCTGCCCTTGGCCCTCATTCATGGCCCTTGCTTTCCACTGACCTCAACCACTGAGGAGTTTCACTGATGTTCTTGTAAATGTGGTGGCAAATCTGCTGTTGTTGTGGCTGAGCTCAGGAGGAGCCAGGGGCAGTAGGGAATACAGCAGTGAGCCGAGTGGAGACCTTGAGGGAGTGCAAACTTGGAGTTGCCGAGGTGGCATGACTGATGGAGACATTGCTGAGGGGTCACCTGCAGCTGCTGCCTGATTTGGTGGCAGCTGTGGTTTCTAGACATGGGTTGCTTGGACCTCTTGGAACAGTTGGTTCTGCTGTGGTGTGCATTTGATGAAGGGTTGGTTGGACAGCTTAGCAGAAAAAAAATGGAGAACTGGGTGGGGTATGACAAGGGGAATGATTGCCAAGGTCTCTAGTTCTTGGCTGGCACAAAGGAATTTCTTTAATCAACCATTGTATTGTTACTATTTTACTTTTTTTTTTTGTAAGAGCCAATACAACTAGCTGATTCAAACAGGTGGGATACCAGTGTTGCCACCTTGTTCTTCTGTGGAAAAACTGTCTAGGAGTGGCCCGAGTAGAGAAATGAAGGAATTTGTTTCTTGTGTGAGATCTTAAGTGTCTTTTCCAACCTTGATGATTCCGTTAAGTAGGGGGTGCTGCTTCTCACTGTTGTAGGAGCCTGAACTTACCATTAACCATAAAATAAATACAAGATGTTTGGATGCACTTGGGTCATGTGCAGGGGGAGGGCTGCAGTACAACATGCAGTTTGCAGAGGATCCCAGACTGGTGCTTGGAGGCTTTTCTTGCTTCCAAATGGCCACAGATCATAACTCTGCATAATAGCAGAGGGAGTTTTGATTGAACTTTGAGGAGTTTTTGCTCCACTTGCCTCTGCCTGCACATACATGGGATGAAAGCATCCCTGCCTGAGAATGTTTTGGACATGGTGCACTGTCTGAGGTAGAGAAATAGAAGTTCTTTGGCAGATGTGTGTTTTTGCTGTTTCTTCATTGACTGAGCCCAGGCCAGAGACCATTGCCCTGGTCTGAGCGGTAGTCCTTGCTGCAACTCTTGTGACTTTCCAGCTGCATGTGTGTTTTGGGTAGCTGATAAGCAGGAGCCAGGGGCCTGCCCCTGTCCCAGGAGGACCTTGCCTTACTGGCAGCCTCCCTTCCCCCTCCCTTCCAAGTTCCTTGAAGAAAACATAATGTATTGCTCTCTCAAAAGTACTGTTTTCATAGCTTCTGGGGGAGCCCTTATCAACAGGCTTTTTCCACATACAATGTCCTGCATGCTCGTCAGATGAAAATTCTTTCATCTGGTCCTTCCCAGCTGCGTCAGTAAATACCTTCCCAGCAATAAATAGGGTCCTTCAAGAGAAGGACCTGTACCTCTAACTGGAAAGTCCCTGGGGGGGTTGTGAGGTTGGATAATCTGAACCCCCCTAGACTCCAGCCGTGCTGCACAGAGGGCTGTGCTTGGTGTCAGAGGCTCCTGAGACAGGAAGGGGAAGGTGTTCTCCTGGGGTGATGTTCCAAGGCACTGGGTGTCCATTCAGTGATGGGTGCATGCCTCTGGTGTAGGTGCTGTTAGACCCAGACACAGGTGCTGATGTTCCTCACAGCTGTGAAAACCAGGAACCATCAGGAAAATGCTCACTTGGCTTTTGCATTGGCTTCCACCTGTGCTCCCTGTTAGATGTTCTCTACAGGTTTCCATCTGATAATGCTGTTCAGGGGGTGCCACCAACTAGCTCACTGTGTGGATCTTTGGACATCTCAACAACCTTTTTTATTGCTTCCTGCTGCCTGTTAGAAGGTTATTTATGAGAGCAATGTGTTCAGGTAAACACAGACTCCTTCAAAATCTTCCTCACAACAAGTGGTTGAATTGAGGTGGGTTCCAAGCTGGTTTGATGTTTAACTTGAGATACTAAGAAAATACTTCCCCTGTTTAGCTAAAGCAAACAAATCAAGAGAGGAGACCTTTTAAATGTGATTCACACTCCAGCGGCAACCAATACTGATTTTTTTTCTTTTTTTTTCTTTTACAGATATATTCCCAGCTGATGGCCAGTCTGGTATGTATGAAATGAAAATGCAGCTCCTCAAACTTCCTTCTCCCCTGTCTTCCCTGTGTGTCTCTTTCTACAGAGCCAGCACTAACCAGATGTAGAAGACTGGGACAGAAATATGCAATGGATATTAATGTAAAAAACCACCCACAAAACCCAAAACAAAATAATAAACCCATCCCAGAACAAACTGCTAAAAACCCAGGAAGAAAAAACACCCTAAAAAAAGTACAGAGCTCTAATATTTGGCTGTTCCTGTATGGCAGTGACATGTTCTGTGCTTTCATGTAGTGATGACTCAACTGCTGGTAGGTTACTTTGCTCCCATCCATTACAGCGTAGCAAGTTTGGGTGTCATGGGTTGAAAGAGTTTTGGAGCTTGTAGGTCTTGGTCATTACACGTAATGGAAAACATTGATGTGTCAAGTTGCAAATGCGACTCAGAATTACTGCTGTTACATGTTGTTTGTGTACAGCTGGATATGTCCATGAACATGAAGATGTGTATTTGAATTTGCAATACTCGGGAAAGACACAGACTTCATGGTTTGTAGTCCCTGTGTTGCTGTTGAGTGTTGCTGTTGAGTATTGCTGTTAAGGACAACCGAAATACACAGTGTTGCCATCAGTGCAAGACCAATGAAAACTTCCTGGCCCCAGTAGAGTGTGCAGTGTCACTGAGGGAACTTTGCAGAATGGATTGGGGTCCCAGGAAGGAAGGGAGGCTGCTGTGGATGGAGGTCCCAAACCAGGAAAGGAATGTAGTTTTTAGAAGCAGGTGTTGATCTCAATTCTTGCCTCTCCCAAACTGCCAGAAACTCTTAATTCAGACTGATGTTGTCTAAGTGCGAAGACTGAAGGACAGGTTTATGTTTTACCCACTGATACCAAGATCAGTCAGTGAGATCCTGTTATCTCGGAGCTGTAGTGTTCTAATGTAGTGTAGATGTTCTGTAGCAAAGGCACTGGGAATGGGAGTAAGTGCCTGATGCAGCCTCAGCCATGTCACTGTGTCTGCCTCCCACCTCCATCTTTGGCTTTGCATGGGATCTCATTTCACCAGTTCATGGATAGTGTGAGGATAAATGGCTGCTGATTGCAGAGGTATTGCGTGATCGGGATTTGGAAGTATGGAAATCAGCTCCATTGTTTTATAGCTGATTTGAGTGAAAATTGCTCACTGGTTTAGAGTGTAACATTGGAGACTGTGATTTAACTTCCTGAACTGAACAGAGGGCTGGAGGTTGTGAATGTGTTTCCAGAGCTCTAGACAGCTAATGAGCCTGTGGTGTATAACTAGATTCACTGGATTATGGCTTTGATTCCACATTTGTAAGTCTCTCATGGTTTTTTTCGCTTTCAGAACATACATGAGAGTGAAATACTGTTTTTGAAGGAACCAGCGTATATTCCCATGTGTTGTTTGTAAGAGGCTTTTCTCTACCCTGATGAAGGTCTGTCTTCATTGGGTGTTGGGTTTTGTCTGCCTGTGCTGCAAACTCAGATGTCCTTTGCTTGGCACATCTCCATCCTCTTTTCTCCAGCTGGTTGGGGACCTTCACAGCTGCCTCCAGGGTGGGGTGTGAGTGTGTCTGCAGCAGATGATAGCACTTCAGAAAGTGCATGTTCCAGGTCAATAGTGTTGCAGAAAACATTGCCTACGGAGCTTGGGGCTTTTCACAATTCTGTATTTTTTTAGGAGATAAGTTGAAAGCTTAAACAAGATTCTTCTGAACAGTATCTGCACAGGACACTGCACAGTCTTCTCTCATACCTCTTGCAGAAAAGCCTTAAAGCTGGTGCCATGCTTTTTCTTCCCATGCACTGAGCTTATCTAGAAGCCCTGGTATCTCAGAACACAGTGAAGTGTGAGCACAGCAGGCAGGGTAGCACCATGGGTGGGGGCAGCAGGGCTGCGGCAGACAGAGACACAAATGGGGACTCCTGAGGCTCTTGGGTTTGACTCCCTCACCTCCCTTTCATTGCTGAGGTGTTTGAATGAGTTAATTAGCTCAAGTCTGTTACTGCAGATCACCAAGGCTTTCCTACCTATGTCAGTGTGCATTTTTGAAGGTTAATCTTGCAAGCCCACATAGGTCTATATGGCTGGTTTCCCCCATGGGACAGAAGTATGTTGTTTTTCCACCCAAGGAAATGGCTTAGCAGAGCGAGTGATGGAGGGTGCTGAATCAGTGATAGGGTTGGGAGTTGCATAGGTGAGAAGCCTGAGCCAAAAACCAGCCATTTTGTAGGCACAGTAGCTGTAGTGTGCCCCAGAGCATGTTCCTGCTTGTTAGCATATGGATGCTGGAGGCGTTGTGCCCTCAGCCTGGTGTCACGTGTGAGCACTATGGAGGTGGAAGGGCAGCAGTGTTTGCGTCCCGGTTACCTAGTAGTGTTTGGAAATAAAACAGTTGTTGGAGAGAGGCCTCTGACTTTGCTTCTGTCTGGCGCAGCAGTTCCTCAGTCCTCTAGGACCAGCAGCTAGGATTTGGCAGCTGTAGGGTGCTTTTCAGGAGAAGCCACTTCAAACCATGTGATCTCTGGAGTTCAGATGGAAAGCTGAGAGACTTCCACGCCCTTGAGAGGTGCAGGGGTGGGCAGTGGTGGCAGGGCAGAGGGTCAGATGCTCATATTCCCCACTTCTGCTGTTAGAGGAGGGCTGTGAGGGCACATCTGCAGGACCTCTCTGGATGTGTTCGCTGTGAACACCAAACCCCTCTGAGGCAGCCAGTGCCGTTCACCTCCCAGGACTTGCTGCTGCGTGTGGTGGTGAAATTTGCTGCCTGCTCTGGAACCAAATACTTTCGCCACTTCAAGCGGATCTCCTGCTAGCTTTGTGTGCTGTGCCTGTGCCCTCCTGGCCTTGTATGCTGCAGCCAGCCCTCCTCATCTCCATGGTGGAGGATCCCAGCCTTTTTAGTCTCACCTCTGGAGGGGTTGCCTCTTGGCAGTTTAATTGCTTTTCTTTGTGCATCTGTATCACTGCTGTGCCCTTGTTGAAATCCAGAGACCAGAGCTGACTGCAGGGTGCAGTTGTGGATGTGCTGGTGTTCAACAGAGCAAGTGATGCTCTGTCTTGGTCTTGCTACTCCTGATGACTTTTTTTAATCTTCTGCTGCACCCTGACCTGATCATTTTGTACAGTTGTCAGCAGTGGTTGAGATATCTTTCTTGAGTTATAAATGCCACTTTGAATTCAACGCTGTGAAGTTTTCTATAAGGAGATGTGGATGATGCTCCCACTGCAAGGAAGTGGTTTTTAATCCTTTTTAAAGAAAAGGAGGGGAGATGGATCTTTAAGTTAGGAAATTGCTGTGTTGGTAACTGGGTCTTCCTGATTACTTTAGGAAGTCTTGCTCTGATTAGGGTGTTTTTACTCTTTTATACCGTGTGTTGGTGACAGACAGCCACCTGTAGCACTGGAATTACCTGAATTAAGAGAGTGTGGTTTATACAGCAGGATCCATGGGATTGTGCAGCTGGCAGCAGTTGTTATATCAAAGTTATTTAGAAAAATCTGAAATTTCACTCATCTGGCTTAAGGTGGGGAGCATAAGAGGATGTTGTACCTTGTGCTGGAAATCAGCTGGGCTGAGGTACAGTAATCCTTAAGTAGCACAAAAAGAAGCCTTTCTGCCTGCTCTCAAAGATTGCAGGGATATTTGAGTGCCTTGTTGTCATGGTTTTAATGTTCTGGATTTGCCAGCGGGAGGAAGCCCCCATACCTGTGCTTCGTTTAATCCAGGTAGTTACAGGACTGTAGGATTTCTTCAGCTCATTTCTGGGTGTGTGACCTAGGTCTGGCCTCCTTAAATTCCTAGGAATGTTTGCTGCACCTGCTTCTACCACCAAATCACTATTGCTTTCCCCCACCCCAAGAGACAGGCCTGGATTTCTGCCCAGTGGTGGCTTTGTCTTCCTCAGCCTCACAAGCTGAGGTGCTGCTCAGTCTCTCATTATGGGGAGGCAGGTTTGCAGCTGTCCTGGTGTAGGCTGAGGTCGAGGTTAAGTGGTCTCTTTGCAAGTGGCCACTGCACAGGGGACACTCTGGTCCTGCAGAGATGCCTCTGCAAGAGTAGCCAGTCAGGTACAGGAATCACAGCAGGAGGAACTAGGAATGATGTTATTTAAATTACATCACGGTTTCCTTTCTAGAAACGCACTCTCTTCTTTGAGATGACAGGTTTTCCAGAGGCATATTTTGTGCAGAGTTTGCACTTTTGCCTTGTACGACCCCTCACCCCCTCCCCTGGCACAGTGGGAGCTGTGCAGTCTCCTCCTAGACAGTGTGAACACTTGGAGCTGGAGGGTCTCGCGGCAGGCGCTTGGCTCTCAATTCCTGTCTCTTCGTTGTTAAATATTTACAGTGAGACGTACCAGATGCTTCCCAGGAAGGGTTTTGTCAGCTTCCAAGTCCCCAGATGCAGCTGCAGAAGAGGCTGACGGCCATTAAAGGGATCATGTCAGCACGACGCGCTGGGTTCGGCAGCGATGTGCTGACCTCCTCTCGCTGGTGCTACAGGCACTGCCGGTCCTGCTGTCTCGCTGGCCACAGTGGGATGCAGGCAGAGAGCACCCCTCTGCTGATGACAAGAGATTAATGATGTCTGGTCCTCAGGCTTTTTGTTTTTCTTCTCCTTTGAAGCGCTTTCACTGTAGAGGGAGTGGGTGATGCGCTTGGCTTTTGCTGCTGCACGTCTTTTTTTCTTCTGGGACCTTCTCTCCGCAGCAGTGGTGCCTGGGTGTGACTGCTGCATGGCTGCCTTGGCTCCCACTCTGTTCTTGGCACGGTGGTGTCTGTCTCACTCACGCTGTGGAGAGAGGGGTGGGCCGATCCAGGCGAGGCAAACTCCATCACCAGCTCCAGGCATCACTAGCCCTGGGCATGCCAGAGGCAGCTGGAGCGTTGCTCCTGAATGCCACTCCTGTGCTGGCCGCACTGGTCAGGTTTCCAGGGTGCCTCTCGCTTCCAAGATAAAGTCCAGGGCCTTGGGCTGGGCTCTGTTTGTTGCTCTTTGTGCTTATCAGCTCTTGTTGCTGACAAGGTGACCTGCTCTGCAGTACTGAGGATGGGGAAGAAGGGTCCCCCTGGCCCGGGCTGCATGCTGGTCTGGCCCCCCTGCCTGGGACAGTCTGTAAATGCACACCAGGCTTGCTCCCATGCCAGGTGTCCCTGTCTTGGTGTTACAACTTCTGCTGGAATAACGTGCCAGGAGCCGTGGAGGTAGGATCTCCGGAGGTGGCCGGATGGCTCCTCTGAGGGGGGAGCCAGGGAGGAGCAGGCTCGCTAGGTCATCGTTTTTCCAACTAAATATAGTTGCCCGTGCTTTCATAAGGTCGGGATTTTTGCATCACGTGACTGTCTTATCCCTCTCTGCCGGCAGTCAGGGCAGTCAGAGTAGGGGATCGTGTGTCTGAATGGGTAATAATTAACTGTTAACTAGATTTTCATTAGAGCCTGGCAGAACAGGCAGAGCGGTGCAGCAGAGGTAAGCTGGAGCAGAGCAAACTGCTCCTGATCCCTCCTGGAGGGTGGACACCCCCTTTTAATTTGCAAATCAGTTGTCCCCGAAGGTGAGTGGGTTGGGTTTTTTTCCTGTGTGTTATAAGGAGTTGTGAGTCTTGCCTTATGTGTCTGTCCTTGCTGTCCTGTAGTTCCTGCTCATGTCACCCCTCCCTCTCCCACCACTGATTTTGTTTTTTAGGCCATGAACTATCAGCTGGTCTCTGAGCCGGCTTGGAGGAGGGCCTGACCCTCAGTCTCCTCCACGATTTGGCCTGCCTGCATGCCCCATGCCCTGCAGCCTTGCCTCAGGCGCCCTCCTCTCCCAGTGCTGAGGTGTCCTTGCTGTGTCTGAACTGCAGCTGGATCAACTCAGCCTTTTCTCAGGGGCCCCAGCCTGCCTGTGAAGGACTGAGGTGGCACTGGACGGCCTCTGGCTTTTCCAGCCCCTCTCCCTGAGCCGTTTAACCTGACAGACTGTTTGCAGGTGTCCTTGAAGGCTTTTCTGTCTTCCATGCCAGCAGAATTACTGGTTACATGTTCTGCTGGCTGGAGACTTGACTGCACCAGGCAAGCTGGGTCAGGCACTGGTGCTGGAGTAGCCTCTGCTGCAATGGGTGGTGAGTGCCTCTT
>NW_008661185.1:20848-28220 GCF_000695815.1 Acanthisitta chloris
TCAGCAGCTGTGGGGGCCTGAGCCAGTCCAGCTCCCTCATTTTGACAGTTCCTGGAGTCTGGTCAACTGGGTGACCTTGGCTGAGTCCCCAGCGCAATGCCTCTTGGTTTCTGGCAACCACTGGCTTTCCCAGCAGAGACCCCTTAGCTGAGGACTTAATTTTTTTTGTAGAAAACTGGGTGGGGTTCATGTGCTGCCTCTTTCTGCATGAAGCCTGGCTGTCTCAGGGCTCATGTGCAGTGGTGTGAGCATGGATCGTGTGTCAAAAGCTTCCTAGAAATTCTTTTCGGGGAAGAGTATTGCTGGAAAAGGCGGAGGAAAGATGTCACTCGTCCCTATGAGAGAGTTCATTTGCTACCTTTAATAGTAGCTGTCTGTGCCAGAAACAGTCCACAGTGCCCTTGCTGAGACTGTTAACGTTAGAAATGCCTCTCAACATTTCTTAACCTGCTTCTCCTGGAGTGTAGCTTGGCCACAAATTGAAGCATTTCTGTCTTGGACTGAGAGCTGCAGGGGGAATGATTGTGCATTTTTGGTAAGTCCAGACCCTTCCTTGCCTCTCATTTGCCTTGGAAATAAAAGTCAGACCCTGCAGATAACTCCTGTGTGCAGAGCTTGTAGCAGCTGTGTGCATTTAAAGGAGCAGTGCTATGATCTGTCTAGAGCCCCCCCCGTCTAGAGCTCACTCTGAGTGTCTGTGCAGGTCTGCACTGCCTGTACATGCTGTTAGCAGAGACATGGGCTCTGTGCCTGTCTTGAGCTGCTTTACCTCCCTCTTTTCTGGGGTTTTCAGGAGTATCAGCCAAGGGATGTGACATTTTGGAGAGCTGGGATTGTAACTTGGGTGCCACACTCAGCCTGTGACAGTGCTGTCCCAGCACACTAATGAATATGCCTGTACCCTGGCCCCTCTCCTTGCACTTTTCCAGAGCAAACTCCTGAGCTCTCAGAGCTGCCTAGGACACCCAGGTGGGAGTGTTCTCATGCTCTCTGTGGAGCTGTCAGATGCCCTTTTTGAAGTTATTTTTAGCGAGTGATCTTTGCAGCAGTTGCAGAGCTTACATTGCAGAGAGGTGTAGGCAGCTCTTTGCTTCCTTTGCTGTTACAGTAGGGCTCGTACGGTGGAGCTTCTGCTGAGGAGTTGCAGAAAACTGCTTGGAATGCTTTAAGCCGTGGTGCCTGTAGCTTATCTCCTGCTCCAGCTGACCAGGCTTCCTCATGCTTTACAAGCCTGAGTCCTGCTCAGCCATGCACCTTAAGGATCCAGTCTTCAGCTTGGTCCTCACCTTGCCCATACTACTGCAGTTGATCTTGCATGTGCAGGAAAGTTCTGATATTGCTGAGGTGCTGAAAATACCCCTCTTAGCTTTGTAAATAAGGCCAAATACTGCCAGTTGGGAGCTGTGAGACCAAGTGCTGCAAGTGATGGGGCCAACTGGGGTTCTCTGCAGTCCCCAGGAGCAGGTGGCAGCCCCTGTTCTGGACACACCAATCCCTTTGTGCTGGAAGGTGTCTGCGTGATAACACTTCATTTAAAAAGCCGTTCAACTCCATCCAGTGCTCCATTGGTTTCCCGTTCCGTACATGCACACACCTCCAGCTGCCACTGCGATTTGGTGGGAGGTAGAGCTGTCATTGCAAACCTAGAGGAGGTGCAGTCTGTGTGCTGAGTCTGTCCTGAACCTAGCTGGCTTTGTGTGCTTTGTGATGCCTTCAGCAAAATGTGAGCATGCCAAGCAGTCGGTGTGATAAATCCCAGGCTTTTCCGCTCGTGTGTGGAGCTGCAGCAACAAGTGTTTCCCATCTCAGCCCTGACACATAGCTGAGGCAGTGCTGGGAGCAGCTTCTTGGGAGGCAGGCAGAGGTGGGAGCTGCTAATCAGTCCCTGGGGGTATCTGGTGTTCCTAGCCCTTTTACAGTGAGGGTGTGTTGCCCACCACTGCTGTCTTGCTGATGCAGAGATGGGTGCAGTAGCCACAGGAGGTGGGCAGAAAGTGTTTTCCTGTCCTTCAAGTCTTCTCTGCTTGTGAGTTCAGGGATGAACTCTCAACAAGAAAAGCCTTTGGCACTGTCTGCAGCAGGTGGGCTGTTGGTGGGAGGGGAAGGGCTGTTGTCAGCTTGCAGGTCACATCTGGCCTGCAAGACTGATCCTGCAAATGTCTCTGGAGAAGGTGTGCTGTTGGTGGGTGTGAAGCTCAACAGCTGTGTCCTCTGATGGCTTGGTCAGGCTCAGATTCCAGGTCATGTGTACCACAGGAGAGTCTCTGAATCAGGGTCTGGCCCCTGCTGCTGTGTGGATCAGGCCACCCTGGGAGAGGCCTGGAGGAAGAACAGGGACAGGGTTGGTGCTCTGAGTTTCCCGTTTTAGCAAGGTGGGGATACACCTTTGGAGCTGCTCTCCATTAGCTCCCAGGGTCTCCTTTTGGGCCAGGAAGGGGATTCTTGCAACCACAATGGTGTCCTGGCAGGCTTGGCTGTGCCTGGCTGGCTGCCTGCTGGGTCTGTCTCACGGGAATTGCTTTGCAGGTTGGTGCTGTCCACATGGTTTCTGTGTGCCAGTACACCAGGAGAGACTCTCTTGCCCTCCTGGAAAGGCTCTGAAGAAGCCACCTATCTTCAGGGGAAACAGATAATCTCGGGCTGGATTTTTATATGCCTGAACAATGAATGTGTGTATACAAATAGTGTGAGCAAGCAGTAATCCTCTTGAGTGTGAGCTGTCTAATGATTTGTCTATACGCTCAGAAGTTGTCACACCTGGGTGTCCACTGGTTTCTCAGGAGGTTAATGCAATACCTTGTCCTTGTGGTGTCATTTTGTCTGGGGCACTGTTCCCCCTCTCACTTGCAACCTGCCCAGTCCCTTGAGCTGCTCAGGGTGCATATCACCTTGGCCCAGCAGCACTTGCTCTTCCTCACCTAAAAACCTCGAAGGAGCATTGCCACAGGCAGGTGTCCTGTTGTGTTGGTTATGACCTACAGTCTCCACGTGTGCCAAGGCTGTCACATGGAGCGCAGGAAGGAGGGAGGATCGTTCAGAGATTGTTTAGTGAAGTGGATCCCTTTGGGCTGCTGGGCACATGGCTGGCTGTCCTGCATGGCACTCTCGAGCTGCTGCCAAGGCTTTGGGGAAACTGGGGAGATACCAGTTTGGCTCTTCCAGCCCCATCAGGACCTGCAGCACAGGGCATGCGCCCCTGCCTCAGCCTCTCCAGCACAAAGTCCAGGCTCTTGGCTTCAAAACCACCTTTATCAGCAGTTTCTCCTAGGTGCCAGGCTGTGGGCTGGGGTGGCTTGGGAGCTGGCGGGCTTCTTGCTGTTGTCTATGTTAGGGATAGAGCATGTGCTGGAACTGAGGACTCAGCATTGCTGCTGGGAGCCTGGACTGCCCTCTGAGGCTGTCCCAGCTGTGCTGGGGTTCTCTGAGCCCTTATCTACACCTGGAGCAGGCACTACAGCTTTCTTGCTCCAGGTGCAGGTATTTCTGCAGTATAATGCCAGATCTCTCCCCAGCACTGCAGATTTATTCCCTCTTTTCCTCCACTTGCTCTAAAATTCCATTACAAATTTGTTGGATATAAGAAAAGGCAGGAAACCAGGCCAGTGGGTGTTTGGTTTGAGTTTTCCCAGGTAAGGTAGTAAGTATGTGTCCTAGGCTAAGCTCAGTGGTCCTGTGGCACGTGTCTCTCTGAGGGTGGAGGGACATTTAGCTGTGGATCTGCTCTCACTTTGGCTGTCTGGTCCTTGTGCAATGACTCTTTTTCTTCCAGGTATGAGACATTTGCTCACCTAGGTGGCCCTGTGAGCTTCCTGCCTTGCGGGCTGCTGTGCCACAGCCAGCTGTGGGCTGGAGGAAGGCACGAGGTGTCTGCATAGCCTTGCCCTTGGTGTTGGTGTGCTGGGGAGTGAGCATCAAAAGCCAGCGAGTGTTTTGGCTGTGCTGTGGCCATGGGAAGGGTTTGGCTGCCATACTGGTGTTGGGGCCACTGTGGGTGCTCCCACCTGTGCCTTGTCCACTTGGTTGCTAAGAAATAATCTTGTGGCTGGGCAACCCCATGGCTGGGTAAATGATCAGGTTCTGGCTGCAGGCAGCTGATCAAAACTCGAGACCTGCTTTTCTGTTCCTGGCTGTGCCAGCATCTGTTCTGTAGCCACAGGCAAAGCTGCTCCTTGCTTCCCTGCCCACTGTCCCCTTGCCAGTCTCGTACCACTAAAGCCCTGGCTCCTGCTGCAGCTGTTTTGTCTGTCCGCTTGCACAAAGAGGCCCTGTTTTTTTGGAGGGTGGTCAGGCAATGCTAATGCACCTGAAAATTACTTACTGCCACCAAATAAGTGCAAAAGAAGGTTTGTGAAATACCCAGAGGTCTGAGACATCTGTCAGCAGTTTTTCACTGCTTGGTTATCAACTAGGGCAGTATCTAGCATCCCTTGTAGATTGTCCTGAGCTCCTGTGTGGGCTGAGCAGCATCCACTTGCTCCCCACTTCCCAGGTTGATGCAATGACAAAGGGCAGTGGGATTTTCCTTCAGGCATATCTTCAGCTGTGCACTGCTAGATTTGTTGCTGTCGCTATAGGAAGGTTTTCTTCTGAAGCCTGAGCACCTGGATTAACCTAAATGTGTTTTGGATGGCTTGGGTTTGGTTTTTAAAACCCTTGGGTTTGCTAGGGTCTCTGCAAGGGAACACAAAAAGCAATTTTGGGTTTGGTGTCCAGGAGCTTGACTCCAGAATCATTGATGGGTTGGAGCTGGGGCCCTTGGTTATTCTGGTGCCGGGTACATATGTCTTCTGCTCTGTATGGCTCTTAGCTGGGTGGATGGTGTGTCTGGCTGTCTTTGCCAGTAGTCACACCCTCTGGGTCTCCTACCTTGGTCTCTACCATGGTTTGCTGGGTGTCATCTCCATCCATGCTCCACACTGGCCAGAGCTGCCTGCAACTCCTGCTCCGTGGAGCTGACCTGGCTGTGATGCCAGGAACAGCCTCCCTCCCTCCCTTCCTACCAGGCTGCAGTGCTTTTGCTTTGTGTTTTGTGTTTCACAGCACTCTGCAAATGCTAATTAGTCTTCTCAGCACCTCCGCAAGATAAGGGATCCTTGTTCATATCTAACAGATAAGAAAAGCAGCAGAACTTGTTTCAAACAATCTCCTCCCTCCCTCGCAAAGCTGATAGAGTCTGTGACACCCATCCCTGCAGCCCGTGCCCCTGCATCCTCTTTGACTAGCGGTTGTGAGGGCACCTCTCTTTGACTGGTACCCAAAAAAGGCACAAGAACATCTATGGCCATGAGGCTTCTGAGCTGAAGCAGCTGGAGGTTAGGGCTGGATGCCGTTGCTGTGAGCCCCGGGGCTGCAGTGTGGTGGGAGCAGATGCCCAGGTGGGATGCTTGCAGGGAGAGAGGGAGCCCTGCTGTCCCCCAGCCCAGGAGATTGATGCCTAATCAGGCTGCAGTTATTTCTTTCCATGGTGCCAGGCATGTCAGTGCTGTTGGAGCAGGCAGGAGTGCTCTGTACCTGTGGAAACTGGGCTGGCTTTGCGTTTGTGCTGTAGCTCCTGGTGCCTTTTGAAGCTATATTTAGTTGGTGACATCTGTGGGTATTGAGGGGAGGATTTTAGGGACTGTTTTGAAAGCACTCGCTCTTCCTGCACTGGCAGGAAAGTTTAAAAAGCCTCGTGGCAAGCTTTGTGCTGTGGAGCAGGATTCTCAATGAAGTGCACGTGGAATAAATGAGGGACACGTGGGACAAATGAGGGACACGTGGTACTGCTGCTGCTCATAAACGGAGGCAGTGCAGGTGGGCTGGGGAGGTCCTGGGGAAAAAGGGGAGGATTCAGGGACCCAGCTGAGAGCTTGGGCTCTGCTAGAAGTGAAATCCCCACGCAGGAGCCTTAGGAAAGCAAACCAGGAAGGGGACATGTGGCTCCCTCCTGCCATGTCTGACTCTGCCCTACTGGCACTTCAAAGCCTGCTGCTCTGAGCAGGGCTGGGCTGGCAGGATGAATCACCCACCGGTTCTGAGGCACGGAAGGGGACTGGATTTGATCATCTAGGCAAAGTTGTCCAGCCATGTGCAGGAGATCAAAGGCAGCTTTGAGCAGAGCTGAGTAGGCTACTCAGGGTGTTTCCCGGGGCATCCCCAGATAGCCTCTGCTGATCCTCACCCCTACCCCAGTCAGGGCTGCTTTTCCTTCAGACAAAGCCATTGAGTCAGCAGAAATGCTCACTCCTGCTGGGTGTGTGATACCAGGCATGGGCTGCCCCTTGGGACATGGCTCCCCTCTCCCTGTAGAGCACCAGTGTCCTGGAGAGACCCTCATATGTGGTCCATGCAGGGCTGGTTTGTGTTCTGTGTGTGCCCTGCATGAGCCTGATCCAGAGATCTTGCAGCCAAACCTGGGAGGGAGAAAACAAGTTGAATTTCTATTTCTGCTTATAAGGAGGTGGTGTATGAGTAGGAGCTAAGATGGATCATGGTGAGGCTGAGATCTTGACTTGCTGTGTGGTCTGTGGTGGTGTGAACCCCAACAGTCACACTGGGATGTTAAAGCACCCAAGAGGCACTTGGGTGCCTAAATGTTTTTGGTTGCAGCAGGATTTAGAGATTTCATGGATCTGTCTCTTCTGTGTTTTCCCTCTCGTGAGCGTGCTGCCCTGTGCTGGGATGCACTGGAGTCCAGAGTGAGAGATGAGCAGTACCCATGTGCCGCAAACCTGTGTCCCTGTGTCAGAGCCCTCCTCTGATCTCCGGGAAAGGCTGTCCACATCAGTGCAGTGATGGGCCTTGTCTGTTCAAGGACGTTTGTTTTGCTGTTCATAACAGACCAAGTTCTGCGTGGTACTCTGCAGAGCGAGCTGAGCTCCTCACTACCCCTCCTCCCTGCCTGGCAAGGCCACGTGGGGAGGGCAGAGCTGACTCAGGGAGTGCCTTCCTGCAGCAGGATGGGGTTAAAGTTCCATTTCTAGGCCACCTGTATTGATCAGGAGTTCTCTGATGTCGGTAGGACCCTGCTGAGACTTGGGTCAGCAGCTCTGTTTTCGGTTCATCTTTTCCTCTTAGCCCTGCTTTGCTGAAGGGGGAGCTGGTTTGCTTCCGACCTGTTTCCCTCCAGAGCTGACAGTCCCACAGCCACCAGCTGTGTTTTAACAGTTTTGTTCTCCTCCTTCTCTTACAGAAAATACAACTCCAGCGAAAGTGGTGAGGGCTGCCAACCCGAGACAGCGAAAAGGAAGCAAGGTAAGGCTGTGCCTCTAGTTGGCCTCCAGCTTCTCGTGCACTTGTCAGTGCTGCATGAACATCTTGAGGGTCTGCAGAGCAGACACCTCTCTCTGCAAGCCTGGTTGTGGAGGGGCTGACATGCTGGCCTGGCTGCTTG
>NW_008661185.1:28241-40120 GCF_000695815.1 Acanthisitta chloris
GTCTTCTCTTCAGCATTTTAGTGGACTTGCATGGTCCCTGGATTGGTTTTCTGCCCAGCTATAGCAAGGGGAGACCTTCTCACCTCCCCTCTCACAGGGAAGCGCTTGGAGCAGTTCTGGATGTGGAAAACTGCCCCCACTGCAAGGGCACCTTGTGGGCTCAGCCTGTGCCCTGCATTACGGTGTAGATAGGGTGATAGGACCTGTGGACACACCACTCGTTCTTCCCTGTTCAGTCTGTTATTCACTGGCACATGGAGAGCCAGGGTCATTGATTTCAAACAGAGTGACTCCTTTGGAGGAACCAGGGCAATGTGTTCCAGGGGATCAATATGTGGTGGAGGGACAGTTACTTCTGAGGATGTTGTGTGCAGCTGGGGCACAGCTTGGGGACATGAGCTGTTGGTGTTGGCTCTCCACAGACAGTGAAGACAAATCTGCAACTCGATAGGACTTCCCTTATCTGTTCCATTTTGGGGAGATGAGGACCCTGGGGATGGAAGGTGCTCCTGTCTGTAAAACAGGCATAGCCCTGCACTGGAATTGGCTTTTTCAGGAAACCTGCCTCCTGAGGAGAGGATTGTGGCACCTGAATCTAAAGATGTGATCTCCTTGAGGGGACTCGGTGACTCCAAATTAATTTGGAAATAACAAGGCAAGGAGGAGTTTCTGTCCTCAGATAAACTCAGTGCCCAGCCACTATTCATTGGTTACCTGGGCAGCTGTTGGGGTTCTTTCCTCTGTCCTGCAGGTCCTCTCTGAAACCAGGTAGAGGTAGAAATGATGATAGTGGCCAGGTCATTTATTTAGCAGAGAAGCAACCAGTGTTCCCCATGTGGCCATGAGGTGACTGGAATGAGGGAGCTCCCATCACTTGCTTGAATTTTCCCACCCATACTGCTGGACAAACCCTTTGCTTTGTTGGCAGCACGTGGTTTTTGGTGGGCACTTAAGTGGAGCTGTGCCTGGCTGTGACCTGCCACTAGGTGGAGGAGCTTCTTCATTGGGATGTAGTTGCTTCAGGTAGATCTAGGATGCTGGAAGCTGAGCACTTTCCCTGCCCAAGAGATGGTGCCTGTGATGAGTAGGTTACCCTGGGCAACTTGCTGCCAAATGCTGCTGCTGGGGCAAAATGCTTGGTGGGAGGCTGGGAGCTTACAGGACTAGTGGCAGCCTTGGTACAATCCCTAATAGGCATAAACTTGCCTGCAGCTATTTGGGATTAATTCAGGGACCATGTTTGGGTGGGGAGAGGGGCTGTGTATGTGCAGTTTGGGTGTCACTCCCGAGCCTCCTGGGGACAGCTGTCTGTGGGACAGTGGTGGCTGTGCCTGTGGCTTTGAAGGACTTCTGGCTGGTGATGCAGGGAACAGCACCTGCAGCTTGTGCACTAACAGGACCTTTCTCTTTGGATACAAGGTTGGTGACTTCGGTGATGCCACAAATTGGCCAACACCTGGAGAAATAGCCCACAAGAGCGTCCAGGTGAGAACACAGAATCATGAGCAAAGGATAAGGCCCTTGCAGACCTTCCTGTCCCTCAGGAAGCACTGGCTGAGCCAGGTCATTTGGGGTGCTGAGTGTCAGTGCTGAGGCAGCCAGGAATAGCGTGCAGGGGATTTCCTTTTAGGGCTGCCCGTGCGGCGATTCCCTCCCTCAGTGCTATTCTGGGAACCTGGAGCCCAGTCTAAACCCCTGGGCTGGGTGAAACAGGTAGGGCAGCTTCCAGACCAGCTCTCCTCAGGGCTGCTCAGTGCAGGAAGGGGCCTGGGCCAAAGTCAGGACTTCCACAGGAGGAACTGAAAAAGCGTGAGAAAGAGCTGGTGTGTCTGAGCACCTTGGCCTTCCTCTCCTGCTGTGGACATGGGTATTGTCAAAACCTTTCTGTTTTTGGATGTTACTCTGCCAGCTCCTGGCTGTCTGTCAGGGCAAGGTGGTCACTCACACTTTTGCCATAGGGCAGTCCAGTCCCTTGTAGGATACCCCCATCCAGGAGCACCAGGTCTCCTTGGTAGTCCATCTTGGTGTCTCAGCTTGAGAAGTTCCCAGAATCTGTAGAGGCCCTTGTCCTGCTCAGGCATAAGCCCTTCCCCAGGAGCAGGACAGCTGTGAGAGGTACTGAACAGGGATGATTTCAGCCTAGGGCAAGGTCCTCCTGCTCCTGCTGGGACAAGTGGGGTCTACCTCCAGGTCTTCATGTCTCCCAACTCTCATGTTTCCTGCACTGGTGTGTCTCCAGCAGCCGCACAAAGCACCGTCCCTTCGGAAACTGCCTGTCAAGAAAGACATGAAAGAGCAGGAGAAGGGGGATGGGAGTGATGGCAAAGAGAGCCTGAAAACCAAATCAGATGAATCTGGGGAGGAGAAGAACGGTGACGATGACAACCAGAAATCAGCTCAGAAGAAGAAAGGTAAGGCAGAACCTGGTGGGGGCAGTCCCTTGGGCTCAGCCTGTCTCCCCAGGTGGAAACATCCACTGCCTTTGCTGGGGCCTTGCTGCAGGACACAGTCCCAGCATGGGGACTGCTGTGGTGAAAGGTGTTTGCAGGCTTCAAAGAGGCAGTGACAGTTTGGTGGGAGCAGGTGGAGCAGAGTGCAAGTAGTGGAGTTGCAAAGTCTGCCCTCCTCATGCTCTTTGGTGGCACAGAACCTGACTGTGGGTTGTATCAGCTGTGGTTGACACATGGGCTCAGTCTGGTCTGAGCCTTAGCAGGCAGAAAGGGGCAGAGGAAAGACAAGTGCAGCAGGTGAGTTTTGTGTCCTGTCCCTCCATGCCTGAGAGTCCTGGTCAGAACCTTTCTGCATCCAGTGAGGCCTGGAGGGATGTCCAAGGACAAGGACAAGGTCTGTCCAAAAGACTTTGCTGCTCTCTCTCCTTATGTGGGGGCTGTGTGGCAAGAGGGGGCTGTGGGGGAGGAAGCAGATGCTCTCTGAACCGGTGTCACACCCAAACCCTGTCCTTTTGCAGGCAACAAACACAAGTGGGTCCCTTTGCAGATAGACATGAAGTCAGAGGTGCCTAGGGACAAAACAGCCTCTCGGAACAACCGGCAGAACGAGCAGCACAGGCATCCCTCCAACAACCGCAGCGAGCTGAAAGGTGGGGGCTGAGGCTGGGGACCTGCTCCCTGCCCTGGCTGTGGGGCAGAGCAGGCCCTGATGCCCAGGTGTGGGGCTGTGGGCATGTTTCCTGCATTCAGAGGGCTCTGAGTGCCCTGGGCTTGCTCCTGGGAGGTGCTTTCACTCCCTAACACTCTTCCTGCCTTTCCTTGCTGTTCTGCTGCAGGCTGGCACCCCGACAACAAGCACGAGCGCAGCTGGCAGGACCACGATGAAACCTCCAGCGTGAAGAGCGAGGGAGGAGCTGTGCGAGGGACCTTCCGGGGCAGAGGCCGTGGCAGGGGGCGGGGCCCGGGATTGCTCTGTGTGTGGTTTTGTGACAGCAGGGACAGAGCAGGGCATGTGATGAAGTGAGCAGAGCTCTGTGTCTGCGTGTGTGAGAGACCTGGAGCTCTAAAGTGGGCTGGGGAGGGCAGAGCATTGTAGAGATACAGGGAGATACTGTGGTAAGTCATCCCAGCTGATAAGCTGAGCTGCTTTTAACGAAGCAAATAATTTGTACTAGTCTTTCAGTTATAGCAGATGTCTTTCTGCTACTCAGGCCAAGCTCTTCCACCTGTTTTCCACCCCTTGCAGTATCTCTGCGAGCTGTAGTTGAAGGATGTTGATACTCTGCTTAGGCTTTGTCATGTTGGGAGCCAGGCAGGAATCGTGTCTTGGATAAGAAAGAGCATCTGCACTGGCATTTGGCAGGGCAGTGTCTGTGCTAACCATGACCCAGGTTCAGTGCAGGACCTTCATGTGTCAGCTGGGTTGCCCTGGATACAAGGGCTTCAAGCCTCTGCTGTGGCCAAAGGCAGAGAGCAGGAGGATGAGGGGATTGTGGGAGTCCCAGAAACAGCACAGAGGGAACTATTTGTGCAGGACTCCAGCTCCATCTGGTGCTGCAGCCTGTGTGGCAGATGCCAGGGGCTTTGTGCTGACCCTTCCTTGTGTCCCACAGGGCACTTCGACTATCAGTATGGGTACCGGAAATTCGAGGGCTCGGATGGCTCCCGCACCCAGAAGTATGCCAGCAACATCACTTACTACTTCGACAACATCAGCAGTGCTGAGCTCTACAGTGTGGACCAGGAGCTGCTCAAAGACTACATCAAGCGGCAGATGTAAGCACCACCTCTTGTCCTTGTCTGAGCATTGGTTTGTGCTGGGAACTGCCTACCTAATCCATGGGAGGGGTTAGAGCTGAGGTGTGTTGACTCTCTGCCCTGCTCACAGCACCAGCTTGCCCTGTGTGTGAGCTCCCCAGGCTGTCTGCCTTCAGTAGCTTAGGTGTTGGGGAGTTACTTCCTTGGGTGTTACTCAGAGGACAGTGGCTTGGAGCTTCCTCTCATTGCCATGTTGTCCATACAGAGAATATTACTTCAGCGTGGACAACCTGGAGCGAGACTTCTTCCTGCGCCGCAAGATGGACTCGGACGGCTTCCTCCCCATCACCCTGATCGCCAGCTTCCACCGGGTGCAGGCCCTGACCACTGACATCAGCCTCATCATCAAGGTGAGGGCAAGGAAAGGTGAACTTTCCTCCTCCTTATGCTTCTTGCGATCCTTGTGTGACACCTGTTTTCTATGGATGAGGTGCAAGTGGAACCTTCCATTGTCCTTGACTTGCTCCTTCATCCTCTTGGTCCTCCTACAGAGGAAGGGCTGGGCTATATGTTAATCAAGTATTGCTTGGTTCCAGGCTCTGAAGGACAGCAAGGTGGTGGAAATTGTGGATGAAAAGATCAGGAGAAAAGAGCAGCCAGAAAAATGGGCTCTGCCTGGCCCTCCTATGGCAGACTACACACAGACTGACTTCTCACAGTTCATCAATTGCCCTGAGTTTGTGCCCCGTCAGAGCTTCCAGAAAGAGACAGGTGAGCACTGTGGGAAGTGTGTGGAGGTTGTGTGGAGGTGTGGGATGCAGTGCTGGGACTGCAGCAGGACCCTGAGAGTCAGGAGTGTTTGCCAGGGCAGAGCTCTGCTGTTGGCATTCTGCTTGTTGGTGGGAGCTGGTGTGGGCTCTGTGCTCAGACCCGCAGAGCGCTGCCGCCTCCATACATGGGGAAACGTGAAAGACTGAGTCTGTGGTCTTTGCTGTGTGGGGGATTCAGTGAGGGTCAGTCCTGCTGGAAGTCTCTTGGCTATGCCTGGAACTGATCTATGGCTGCTGGACAGAGCAGAGGACCCTCCTGAATCCAGCTTTGCTTTACTGGGTGAGGAGATATTGGGCTACAGGTGTGGAGCTGTCTGCCATGTGCTGGGGAAGGGTCTGCTGTCCTTCATGGGCTGTCCCTGCTCTTGTCACCTTATGCCATGGGGGCTGGCATGAGCCCAGGGCTGGGCCTGAGAGCCCAAGTGGAGGATCTTCTTGGTGCTGTTGTAAGAGTTTTTGGCAGGAGAAGATCTGTTCCCACTGGCTCCAGACTGTCTTGGGAAAGTTTCCCAGAGAACAACACAGCACCTGCTTTAGGGCTTTGTGTGTCTGGGAAACTGTCACCTGCATAGCTCTGTGGCCACCACTGGCATCACAGCTTTAACCCAAGACTCCTGCTCCAGCACTTGTGGGCACTGTGCTGGTAAGCCTTGGCCACTGGGTGCCAGCTAGTCCCACAAGCTGTGCCATGCTGCCAGAATGACTCCTCCTTTGGTCGGGTACTTGGTTAGTACACAGTCCCCCCAGGCTCACTCCCTCTAATGCTTCTTGTGACTCTTTTTGGCTCCAGAGTCTGCTCCTGGCTCCCCACGTCCTGCCAGCCCTGTCCCCACCAAAACAGAGGAGGTCAGTAACCTGAAGACAATGCCCAAGGGCTTGTCCACAAGTTTGCCCGACCTGGATTCAGAGACATGGATTGAAGTGAAGAAGAGACCTCGGCCTTCCCCAGCCAGGCCCAAGGTAGGTGGTGATGTAAGAGCTGTTGGAGTGGGGGAATCTCTTAGTTGTTGAAGTGACTTGAACCATAAATAGGCAGGCTTCAGATCAAATAGTCTATTGGGCATGATGTCCTAGTCTCTCCTGGCCCCATCCTGACCCCCTTTGGAGCTGCTTGTCATTGGTGTAAATGAGGTGTTGTCCCAGATGGGCAGCTTCTGGCTGTGTTAAAGAAACAAGGGGCAGAAGTTGGGTCTCTTGTCATTTGTGTTGCTGTGCCATCTTCACCCCATGTCACCCTTGCCTCCTACCTGCAGAAACCAGAGGAATCAAAGACACCACAGCAGCAAAAGCAAAAGGACCAAGACGAACCTGAGGAGCTCGACTTCCTCTTCGACGAGGAGATGGAGCAGATGGACGGCCGCAAGAACACCTTCACCGACTGGTCAGACGAAGATTCGGATTACGAGATCGACGATCGCGACGTGAACAAGATCCTCATCGTGACACAGACACCTCCTTACCTGCGCCGGCATCCCGGCGGGGACCGGACTGGCAACCACACGTCCAGGGCTAAAATGAGCTCAGAGCTGGCCAAGGTGATCAATGATGGTCTGTACTACTACGAACAGGACCTGTGGACTGAGCAGTTTGAGCCAGAGTATTCCCAGATCAAGGTGAGAGCTGCTGATCCGAGGAGGGGGTGTGGGCTGTGGGGATCCCTGTGTGCAGCAGGCTGTCTGCTGGTTGGTGTGGGATGGAAAGGGCAGTATAGTGGGGTACAGCTAAGGTGGGATTAGTCCTCTTGCAGTGTTTGGGATTCCTGGCTCCCAGTATCATACTCTGCCATATCAGGGATAAACAGCTCTGTAATGAGGCATAAGGCTGCTGCCAGGTAAACAACTTGCCAATAGCGAGGTGACCTGTAACATGGGGCCCACTGCTCTGTTGTCTGCCAGCAGTGCCAGATCTGAGGGCAACCATGTGTCTCTGCACTGTCTGTAGTGCCCTGTGCTTCATGGCATGGTCTGTTGGAGACCATACTTCCTGGGGATGGGTTTGTAGATGGCTGGGCTGCATTTGGCCTGTGTTTTTCTCCGTTTTGGTGTCAGTTTGCTGGTGCTTTGAAACTTTCAAGTCCCAGCTTTGTTGCCCTCAGGGTCGGGGACTTGCCTTGTGAGGTGGGATGACTTGTTGGAACTAGCAGCTGGGCTCAGTGCTTCCATGCCTGGCCCATTGCTGAAGCAGTGCTGCTCTGTGAGGTGACAGAAGCTGAGTGTTTAGGGAGAACAGGTGACAAAGGGACATGGGACCTTTGTCCCATGGGATACTCAGATACATGGGAGTGTTGTGCTTCACTGCCAGCATGGCTGTGAGGATGCAGGGAGGGGGCTCTAGGGACACAAGACAGTGGCAGGGAACTGGGGAATCTTGGCCAAGAACAGGTCACTGAGCTGTCCTTGAGCCTTACTGCACTGATGCTGTCTTGGGTGAGTAGCAGCCTGAACAAAGCAAGTGCTGGTTAGTGGAGCTGCCTTGTAGGGTCTCTGAATGCTTGGTAGCAACAAGTGGCTCAGATCTGGGCTGTGCAGTGCCCAGTTTTCTGTCTGCTGCATCTTCCCTTCCTACCCCTGTGCAGCAGTCACCCTTCTGGGCACCCAGGGCCCAGGACTGCACTTGGGGCCCAGTGCTGTGACCTGCTGCTCAAGCAGAGCCGTGGTCATGATGACCTGAGGGGGTGAGGGGAGAACAGGGCAACTGGTTGCTTCACCATCTTCCTCCTCCAATGCAGCAAGAGGTGGAGAACTTCAAGAAGGTGAATATGATCAGCAGGGAGCAGTTTGACACCCTGACCCCAGAGCCCCCCGTGGATCCAAACCAGGAAGTCCCTCCTGGTCCCCCCAGGTTCCAGCAAGGTAAGAGATGGGACATGAATGGGTGGGACTGAATTTGTCCCCATTCCTCATGCTGAGAGGTTCTTGGAAGTTGGGAAGCAGCTGGGGAGAAAAGGCCACAGGCATGTGAGATTCTCTTCCAGAACAGTGATGCTCTTCCAGCTGAATGTTTTGGGGCTCCAGAAGAGGAGGCCCAAAAGCAAGGGTGTCCCAGTGGAGTGATAAAACCTTGGCAGACTTTGATAAAATTTTCTGGATATGACTTTCCCCTTAGACCCTCTCTAAGTACCTGGAAGGCATCTGCCTGCAGGGCCTTGTTTGCCTGTGTGTGGCAATCAGTGCTGTGTTCTTCTGGTGGAGATGGGGGATTTGTTACTGCTGTTAGCCACTAGGAAGCAGAGATCTTGTGGGATCCCTGGAAGTTCACTCCTTGGATCTGCTGCTAGGTGTTGGGCTGTCTGGCCAAGCTGGTGACATGCTGGACTTGAAGCTGCTGGTGTGGGAGGGCTGGGACATGCCCCTGTGTTCCTGACCCAGGTGGGGGTGTTTTTTTCTGCAGTACCTACAGACGCTTTGGCTAACAAGCTGTTTGGAGTCCCTGAGCCTTCCACCATCGCCCGCTCTTTGCCTACGACCGTACCAGAGTCACCCAACTACCGCAACGCCAGGACCCCCCGGACCCCGCGCACGCCGCAGCTGAAGGACCCCACACAGACGCCTCGGTTCTACCCCGTGGTCAAAGAGGGCAGGACGATAGATGCCAAGGTGGGACCAGGGCTGGGCTGTGGGGTGGGAGCTGAGGTTTCCCAGCTGGGACCTGGGGAGGAAGGGAACGTGTCCCTGATGCACCGTGTCTTGCAGACTCCACGGAAAAGGAAGACGAGGCACAGTTCGAACCCTCCGATGGAGTGCCACGTGGGCTGGGTGATGGACTCTCGGGAACACAGGCCCCGAACTGCCTCCATCAGGTACTGAGGACAGGACTGTGGGATTGTGGAGGAGCCAGAAAGGGGAAGGGGGAGTGAGTGTGGGAAGGAAGGGGAAAGACAATATCTGGTCTTGCAGGGCAGATCTCCTCTTAGGTGACTGCAGAAAGGACTGGGACCAAACTTGCCCCTCCTGGAAGGGCTTCAGGAAAATCTGAAGCCTTGAAATAGCTAGATGAGACTGAGTTGGAAGCACTGGTTCCATTCCTAGTAGGATACCCCATGGCTCAGGTCCAAACCCAGGGTAGACAGTCACAGGGAGGTGGTGGAACCAACGGAGAGGTGTTGTGGGGTGGAACGTGACCCTACTCTGCTGTTAGCTGGGTGGTGCCAAGGAAGGGTGTTGACAGGAGTGTCTCATGCTCAGCTCCAGCCCCTCGGAGGGGACCCCGGCCGTCGGGAGCTACGGCTGCACCCCACAGTCCCTGCCCAAGTTCCAGCATCCTTCACACGAGCTGCTCAAGGAGAACGGCTTCACGCAACACGTCTACCACAAGTACCGTCGGCGCTGCCTTAACGGTAGGGACACCTGCACTGGGGTGTGGGACAGGGTGTTGGGGGCAGGTGCAGCCACAGGAAATGCACAGGGACAGAGGCAGTGTCCTACAGGACAGCCCTGCTGGCAGCTGATGGTTTGTGAAGGTTGCACTGAGGCTGTCCAGCACTGGGGCTGGGTGGTATCATCACAGTGCTCCAGGGCCCTCCTGTACTTGAGCCCCTGTGCAGAAGCTCACTGTGAGAGGAGCTGTCCTGTAATCATCCCCTCTTCCCAAAACAGAGCGGAAACGACTGGGAATTGGTCAGTCCCAGGAGATGAACACGCTTTTCCGGTTCTGGTCCTTCTTCCTCCGAGATCACTTCAACAAGAAAATGTATGAGGAGTTCAAGCAACTGGCTGTGGAGGATGGGAAGGAGGGATACAGGTAGGAGGGAGAGGCAGAGTGGCCTATCCTGGGAGGGGAGTGAGGGAAGGAGGGTTTGGCCTTTCACAGGGCTCACAGCAAATAAAGGCAATGCCTCTGCCTTGTTTGACGGTGGGTCTGGGGTCACCCTCAGTCACCTGCTGCTGGTACTCAGCAGGGCTCTTGCCTTGAGAGCATCTCTGCCCTGTGTTATGTGCACCTGTGCCTGAGCCTCACGTGCTCTCTGTTCCAGGTACGGTCTGGAGTGCCTTTTCAGATACTACAGCTACGGCCTGGAGAAGAAATTCCGGCCAGACATATTTAAGGACTTCCAAGAAGAGACCATCAAGGATTACGAAGCTGGTAGGTGCCTCCTTTGGCCTCCCCTGGGACTGGCAGTGAGGTGGCTCAGCTGCATGGCTGCCCCTGGGCCTCTTACCACGACTTTGGGAAAGCCTCATAGTGCTGCACCTTAACACGTGCCATGGGGACCAAGCGAATGTCCTGTTGCTCACTTCACTGCAGAGGGTTGGATGCTCACTGTTGTGAAGATTGCTGGGGGATGGAGAAAGGGCAGTGAGAGAAGTGAAGCTACAGCCGTAGCTTACACAAAGCATTATTCTAGAGGAACCAGTTCCTCGGGGATTTCTCAAGGCCCTGCAGTGGCAGAGCTTTGTCACCATCAGGTCAGCTGAGCCTGGGGACATCCCCTGCCAAGAGGACTGCCCAGATTCTTGTAGGTTTCTTCCTTCCAGGACCTCCATCTTGCCTAAGTTGTGCCCACGAGTGGGAGAGAAGGGTCTGTGAGGAAGCTTGGAGAAAAGGTGTCTGATATCTGGTTTGCTTTTTTTGTCCTGCTGACATTTGGATTGTTTTTCTTTCCCTCCAGGGCAGCTCTATGGGCTGGAAAAGTTCTGGGCCTTCTTAAAATATTCCAAAGCCAAAAATCTGGACATTAACAGCAAACTGCAAGAATACCTCAGCAAGTTCAAGCGCCTCGAGGACTTCCGAGTGGATGTGAGTAGACAACACCTGCACCAGTGATGGTCCTTGGGAACGGAGGAGTTTGGGGGGTCCCCAAGCAGTGGTAGGGAAGGGGACGACAATGACACCTAGTGTCAGTCCCTCTCATTGCAGCCGGGCCGGGCCAAGCCGCAGGGTTGGAATAATGCAAATCTGCTCAGAGTGGGATGAGGGAGCTGGATGAAGGGGGAAAAGGAGCCTTGATGGTTTGAGTAGAGCCAGCATGGTGTGGAGCTTCGTCTCATGAACTTTTTGGAATGTGTCCCTGCGTGGGAAGCAGGTGCCTAAGGTTGAGTTGTCACCATTGTGCTCAGCTAGAAGTCAGTCAGTCTTTCTGCCAGCAAATCTGGCAGGGGGAGATTTGGGGAGGGCAGCTGAGTGCTCAGGGTGAGTGTGTGTTCGTTGGGGGTCAGGGAGAGAAGTTCCAATTACAAGCTTGCAGGAAGGCTGTTCTCTGGGCCTGGGGGAGGGCACCTGCATGTGGAGGATGCTGTGCTGATACTGAGGTGCTTCTCTCTTCCAGCCACCCATGGGGGAGGAAGGCGGACACAAGAGATACCCTTCGACGTCGGGGGCAGACGGCAGGAAGCGCTACCCATCCCAGTCTTCCAGCAAAACGGTCAGCCAGTGCCCATCCAGCCAAGCCCACGCCTCACCCAGCCAGCCTGCACAAGAGGATGCCAAAAACCTGAGCCAGCAATCCCCTGCCCCGTCGGCCGCAGAGTCGCAGACAGTGGGGAAGTAGAGAGGCTGCAGCGTCTGCTTCCTGCGGGGGATGGGGTGGGTCGGCGGGGGACTGGCTTGGAGAAGGGGAGACATCAGTAGAAGGGAGGCTGAAGGTTGGTGCCCAGGAATAGGCTGCGTGGGAGAAACTTCAACGCACATGATTTTTTCTCTTGTGGCTGGAAAGTAAAGACGATCTGCATCTAAAACACCGTTTTGCTATTACAACCCTGACCAGAGCCAGACCCGCTCCCAGCAAACCCACCCTTTCCTTTCCCTTCCCTCTTGTGCACACACTCATGTCTTAGTGTCTCTTCAAAAAAAAAAATATGTTCTGGCTGGGTTGGAAAGGGGAGATTTTTTTTATTATTATATA
>NW_008661186.1:0-7611 GCF_000695815.1 Acanthisitta chloris
CCCCTCAGTTCAGGAAGGATATTCTCTGGAGCGGGTCCAGAGAAAAGCAATGAGGCTGATGAAGGGACTTGAGCACAAGCGCTATGAGGAGAGGCTGAGGGAGTTGGGATTGTTTAGCCTGGAGAAGAGGAGGCTCAGGGGAGACTTATCGCCCTCTACAACTACCTGAAAGGAGGTTGTAGTCAGGTGGGGGTTGGTCTCCTCTCGCAGACATCTAGCAGTAGAACAGACTCAAGCTTTGCCAGGGGAGGTTTAGGCTGGATATTAGGAAGAGATTTTTTTACAGAGAATAATCTGGCATTGGAATGTGCTGCCCAGGGAGGTGGTGGATTCACCATCCCTGGAGGTTTTCAAGACAAGGCTGCATGTGGCACTTAGAGCCATGGTCTAGTAATGATGGTAGGGTTGGACTCGATGATCTTTGAGGTCTCTTCCAACCAGGTTGATTCTATGATTCTATGATTCTATGGATATACAGATACCAGTATTTGGGACGGCTGTATAAGGGAATATGTAAATGCACACACATATATAAATGCATATCCACAATATTGTTTGAAGTAGGTTTCTGTGTATCCTCTCTTTCCCCTAGAAAGTAAAATTATAAATCCCAAGATTATCTCTGCTGCTTACTGTGGACATGTTAATAGGTGAGAGGCACACAAACTAGACAGTGCATGCAAGATAGTGATGAACTATTCTGTGCTGATTTATCTTATATTGGTTAAAGAGTCCTGATGAAAACTAGCTGACTTCATAAAGACTGGCAGGATTCTCACAGAATATACAGGAACTTCACAGCTGACCATGAAAATAACATAAATTATATTTTCCTGGAGATAATGACAGTGTCTCAGTTTAGTTTATAGCATAAGTTTCAAATCCTTATGTTTTAATGAAGGAATTTTGAGAAAATTTAGTCTGAAATGTGAATTTTTAACCTTGCTTCTACTTGTTTTGTTTAAGTTGCTCAGTTATCTTAGAGAGAAAAGATAAGCACTCATGGGTTGCTACAGCTACTTATTGAATCAACTCAAGCATGTTCTTCCTTGCTGGTACCCTAGAAATAACAGGACTAATCTTACTGCGTATGGTCTGATATCACCTTTGCCTTGTCAACCATGTAATGACATGTGACAATTTTAGATTAAATCCTATGGATATCATAGGCCTTACACTAGGAAGTCTGATGTCAGGTGGCTGTAATAATGAAAGTAAGTCTGACTCTACTGAAATGCTCTGCAAGTATTCAGTTGGAACATTCTTTGGGCAAAATGGGGCATTTGCAGAGAATAGCATAAAGGGGAAGAGAACAAATAACTCTATAATAAAGAGATAAGAATAAAAAATGTTAGGGTTTTCCCAGTTATATATAGCACTAACTTTTAAAATACACTTTAAATTAGTTTCTATTAGCACTATTTCTGGCTTTCAGAGAAAAATGGGCTTCAGTGCTTTATGAAGAGGAGTATTTTTAGCTGTAGCTGAAAGTTTAAATATGCATTTTGATGTGTTCTGATAAACTGCCTTTTTAAATGCTGGTGAGAAAGGCATTAATGTGACACTGACATTCATACTGTGAGAAGAAAGAGATGAATGAATCAACAGGAAAAATGTGATGAAGTGAGACTAAAATGCAACAATTTGCTCACACAATTTCTCCCACAGTTATATTTGACAGAAACTTCTTAAATCTCAAATCTTTGCCTGCAGAACATTATTCATTTATTTATTTTGCCTATCTGAGATTTATGGGTCCACTCAGTAAAGTCATATTGTTGTGGGGAATTTGGGAACCTGTCCTGGCTTTTATCCTAAGTTAAGAAAAGAAAGGTAGAGATCTGTGTGGGTGCTGGTGCGTGGAGAGAGAGAGTCTATGTCTTGCCTTTGACATCACTGTGCTAATGCAAAGAGCATTTCCTTTATTCATCACTCATGCTCTACTGTTAACATCTACGAATAAATAAAACACCCTCTCAGAAGGCATATAAATAACAAAAATGCCACAAAATGCACGTGGGGAGCATGTGTCTCAAATGTTCATCCTACTCTTTGTAAATGCCTGTAAGCATGTTCTTTGTCTAACGAATGGTAGTGGAATCTCCTCTGTAAATTACATTTTTTTGAGTCCAGGAGCAGCTGCACAAATGCAGCTTTTGGGAGGTGCTTGTGACTGGAGCAGGTAAGAATAGGCAGTGGGGTGGAGAGGAAACTCATTGCCCTTCTTAAGCACTCTGAGACATGATGGATTACTCTACCTTCCTGTTACCAAAATATAACACATTTTTCAAGATGCTATTACTAAAATGAGACAACACTTATTGTGCCTCCTGACAGGTCTTAACAGCAAACCCTTTCTGAGTGCCAAGTTCATTTTGACTCATGTCATATCTATATAATTTTAATCTTATCTGCCTGAGAGAAACCCTGTCTATTTATGGAATAGCGAGAAGACAGCTGTAAATTCAGTGATAAATTCATCAGGAAAACAGACATAAAGGTTTTCCCCAGACATATTTTTGAAAAAACCCAACCCAAACCCACCCTAAACCTAGCATTAATTTCACTGTGCAGGTTGATGAGAGGGAATCAAGAGTTTCTCTCAGTGATGGATTCAGGGATCAGCAACTGCTTAACAGAGTAGGCTGTGTATGTCAGACCTGGCTCTTCCACTTCCCTGTGGCAGATAAACCAGCCTTTACAAACATAAATTACTCTCATTTGCCCAAGAGATCCTGAATGTTCCACATAAACTGTGGTCCCTCAGCCTGGAGGACCAGCTCAGTTTTGAAGTTCTGAATGAGAAGCCTTGTTTTCTTCTGCTTCTGCTGCAGGGTCATGACTTATCATATCTTCCTTTCTTGTAACATAAAGGGAGTTCCACTTGACCCACTCAAACAAAAATAGCTCATAATTATTAATCAGGTGATCATAACAGACGATGTTCACTAACTTTATTTTTTCTATAGCATTGTTGGGGATTGGCTAATCTGAATCATAGGTGAGTGCTGTGAGTGACCTGCAAAATACATGGTCTGCAAAATACATGGTCCAAGCTTGAAGGGTAGGAAACAGGTGGCATGTCTGCAACTATTTCTCTGTTACACAAATACTGTGGACTGTAGGGAGTGGAGATGAAAATGACACCTCAAGCTGATGGTTCAGTTTCCCTACCCTATGGCATGGAAAGGAGTAATGATTCCCTTTATGTGCTGCCATAGGCAGGTCCTGGCCACTATTTAAATGCAAGGAGAAAAAATGCTGAATTTTACCTAAATATCTCTCACTAGAAGTTTCTAAAATCTCTGACATTACAAATGCAAAATAGACACTGATATGAGCAGGATGGCAGACAAACAGCAATGTAAAGAGGAAAATGGTGATACTCCAAATGCTGCCACAGAAATAATCTGACTAAAGGAAATGCAAACAATCAAGACTGACATTGAACAAAACAAAAAAAAAAATACTGGTCACAAATAAATAAAATTACTTTATTTTTATTTTATAGACAATGTTAGTTTATGTGCATCATCTTTTCCATATTTTGAAAGAAAGAAACATATTCTTGAACATAAAGATCTATATTTAATATTTTGTTAAGTGGCAAAAATTTGAACATGGAAAAAAATGAAGATGTAATTTCTTTCCTACACAATGTTTAATACATTTAAATAGACATAATTAATATTATATTGTTGCAGAAGTCAACTAGAACAGGTTTTTAAATTAATAAAATACAAGCAAATGCCACATTTTGTCACTGCAATGAATGAGGAGAGTGTTTCAAACAGTCTGTTTAGCTATTATTTGTCACAGTTCTTTTCATCTGCGTACACCAAATGAACACGTGTCCTGCTAGAAACTAAGCCCATTTTTAAATCTACCAGCTGATGGAAGAATTCCAGTGTCTCAAGCCTGGTTTTTCCCTTATTCATTAATATTCTGTGAACTCTGCCTACTTTAACAAGTCACCTGAACCTGGGAGCTTTTCACAGCACGTTCTGCTCTCTTCAAAGCTGCCCAAGGACCTACTCAGGAGCTGGCACAGAAAAACATGGCACAGCATTGCAGGGGAGCAGTGTGAACTCTCGGGTTCCCTGAGTACATTTGTTCTGATCAGAGGATGATATCATGGCTGTGCAGACATCACACCTGAGCTGCTGCAGGATCCTGCCCTGATGGGGTCCCAACGGTGTTGCTCATGTCTGCTCAGAGCCAAAGTGTCGTGATTTCAATGAGCCTTAGATTGGACCTTGGCTGACAGGAACTGCCTGACTGGCAAAGGACACCACGAGTACCAGAAGGTGGCCAGTGATCCTTCCTGGAAGCAAATGTGAGTTCAGAGAATTGTGTGCTGGTGCAGGATGAGATAAAGAGAATATCAGACTGCTCTGCTGAGGAGATCAGGTGGCAGGAGGAAGAGTTTGGTGAGCGGACTGCATCACATATTAGAAGAGCAGGACTCTTTCAGCTCTTCAAATCCTTTTCTTGCCACACTTTTCCCCAATACTTAGTGGTGTTCTAGCTGCCTCTATCCCTGTGATTGGTAGCCTCCAGCCCTGGCAGGAGACCTACTTCTGGTTATACCAAGGACACAGTTTCCTTACCACTGGCATCTTTGTTCACTGCTCAGCAAATGCAGTGGCAGCGTGGCAGTGTCCTTGTCCAGATCCCTTTTCACACCAGCCTGATTCTTCCCAGAGCTATGTCAAATCTAGCACCTGAAAAATTGTCCTGTTTACATGACAGATTGCACATCAGTCCGTGTAGCAGATCACCTCTGTCAGCCAGGAACTTTTGCTAAAATACTGTGTTTTTTCAGGCAACGCACTGCTAGGCATATATCTGTCTTGTAGACTAGGCTTGATGAGCAATGCAGTGAACTGATGGGGAATGTTGGAAATTCAACTGTAGAAATGAGTTTTTGTTTACATTCTTTGTGCTTTCTGTAGTATGTGTTACCTTTTGCCAAGGACTTTAATATTTTTCTCCATATCTTTACAATAAACAAAATCAGAGGATAATATAGTATCCAAACACAACTGCCATTTAGCTTTGAGTAGTTAATGTTTTTAAAGATGGTTTTCAGTAAAAATATTTTAATAGAAAAAGGCAAAGGCAGAGGGACATCTGGAAACATCTGGACAGACCACCCATCTGATGGGAAGTAAGATCCCTTCCTGCTGTGTCAAAAACCTCCACACAACCCCTAAACTGTGGTGGCAGTGCCCCCAGCAGGCAGAGTGATGGCTTGGAGGAGAGGGAAAGGGAAAGGAGAAAGGGAGAAGGAAAAGGAGAAAAGGAAAAGGAAAAGGAGAAAAGGAGAAAAGGAGAAAAGGAAGATGAAAAGGAAGAGGCAAAGGCAAAGGCAAAGGCAAAGGAAAAGGAAAAGGAAAAGGAAAAGGAAAGGAAAAGGGAAAAGGAAAAGGAAAAGGAAAAGGAAAAGGAAAAGGAAAAGGAAAAGGAAAAGGAAAAGGAAAAGAGAAGATACTGTATTGAAAATAACATCCAGGATCTCTTGGGAAAATGAGAGTGATTTCTGTTTGTAAAGGCTGGTAAATTTTTCAGTGAACCAGAATTTTAACCCTCCATTTCCCTCAATGCTGGAAGATCCCATCTGTCTCACATGGGATTGACCGTGCAAATCCCACCATGTGTCATGGGAATGTTCAGGTGTCTTGGACTTGTGCACACAAAGTATGACTGTGAAACAACCTCACAAAGACAGATGTGGTTCAGCAACTCTGGAAGCCCTAACAAAAGCATGTACGTGATGACATTTCCATTTAAATGAGCACAGGGAAAAAGGCACAATTAAATATGAAGTCAGAACAGGTCCAATGCAGTGAAAGAGGTTTTCATTGTAATCTCACTACTTTTACAACAGTAATTTCATATTAAATCAAGATAGAAATTCCAAAATTAAACCAATTGTACTTTATAAAATTGGCTTCAGTCAGTTAAGACATGCAGTTCTTATGGAATGATGTTGAAAAATGTGCTTCTACTCTGTTTATTTTATTGGCTGAAATTCTTTTAAATAAGATTCTTCTAATGACAGTAAGTTTATTTGCAACATTCTGTGTTTAACTGTGATTTTACCTGCATTTTGATTATTAAAAAGGAGACAGTCAGGTAGTGGGTGAGTCAGGGTCAGACAGAATCCTGGAGGGACTTCAGGAGATGTGTGTTTCAGTCTAAATTTGTCTACTGAAGCAGGTTTTCCCCCTATAAATGAGACATGAGAAGAACAGGTTTGAAGTTCTTTCTCCATTTCTTCCTTTTTCTTATTAAAATGAAAACTGAAAATTAGCTGTAACATTGCTAATTTGAACTTTTTTTAGAAGTTTTACTCTTTGAAAGACCCTGCTGTCTGCTCAGAAGACCTGCTAATAGGTCCATCCTGTAAGAACTGACTCAGATGCCTCCCTTGACACTGAAAGTAAGTAAGGCAGCTCAGCAGGACTTTGCTCATGAAGAGTGATGTTCTCAGGGTTTTTAATCTGTTGGACTTCAGTAATTATACACCCTGGGTCAGCTCACCTTTCCTGAAGTACTTCAGAATATTATATTTACAGAGAAATTCACAGGAATTTTTTTAACTCTGTGGCTCAAGAACAAAAATGATCCCTTTTCTGTAGCTTTACAAACAGTGATTTTTTTGATTGCCTGGCATCCAGCAATCTGCTCTGTGCATATAAGTCTTAGTCATCACTGAAGTGCAATGCAGCAGTGCTCCAAAGACACAGCTGGCCCACACATGGTGGCTCAGACCAGTGTATTACCACAAGGGCACAGTGAAGCTCCAGCGATTGACACCAATGTGTTGGTCTGACTCAATTATCCTTCTTCTTTATCAAAAATTCAGATAAAGAAGTCAGAAGGTCTGAATATTTAAATAGCAATAGGTCATGGATTCAGAGAGTTCTGGGTTTATGTATTTTTAAGTTGGAAAATCAAAATGACAAAAGATGAAATTTTGCTGAGACAAAGCTAGAAATGTCACAGACCTGCAGACTAGTTTTGTAGACATTGCAACAAATGACTGAGTCCCCAAACCGGATTACAGTCAAAGTTTACAATTTATGATGCGAATATAGGCAAGCAAACAGTGCTGGGTGCACAGGGAGTCTCCGCCCTACCAACACGCACCCCATACAGTTTCCGGTTTTGGTTTATAACTCTTTTTTTAAATACATATTCATGAAGAGGTGGGTCTTAGCAAATGAGCTTCAGGAAAAGGTGTAGCTTTGTCAGCGTATGCGTATGCTCACTTTACCTCCCGGAGTCTTCTTGAACCTTGTATCCCTCCTCCCTGTACATGCTCTCGTGTAAACACCTATAAGCATCAGCCTAAATTTAACCCCTTCTCCTCTGGCAGGCTCAGCTGGATGCCTGTGGCTGGCCAGGCCAGTCACTGATGGACATTTTACAAGGCTTGACAAACCATGGTAAATGCTAAGCAAACAAAATGTCCTTAACAAACAATCTGTATTATTCAGCCTACTGCCTTCTATAAATCATTAGTTAAGTTTACTAATACACAGATTCTTCTTTCAACAATTTTTCAAAATAAGTATCTCTTATATTAACAAAACAATATTGAGG
>NW_008661186.1:7636-27947 GCF_000695815.1 Acanthisitta chloris
ATGCTGCAAGGGGCAGGAATCACAAGCCCAATATCCCGCCCCCTCCACTCCCTCGGTCACACAACAAGCCGACTAACAACTGCCCACACCAGGCCCACAGTCCACCACAAGACTCCAACATTGTTCCGCACCGACACGAATCAGGGGAACACATCTCACAGACTGCATTCTGTAAGCCAAAACATTTATCTTCTTTTTCTGCCTTAAAAATATCTGTCCACACAAATGACAGAATTATTGAAAAGAAAATCAATTTTTAAAGTTCATAAGCTAATTAAGAAACATTTGTCCCTCACAATAATTAGATTATGATACATTTTTCAGAATCATCCATATTTGTTTTGCCTTAGCTCTAGAAATATGAGTTAATTAAAATGCCAGGAGTGTTTGACTTACTACAGTCTACTGGATTCAAACCTATGAGTTTAATCAAAGGTCTCTCTCCATCAGAAAGGACAAAGAGTTTTATTGGATACATGGGGCCATTCGCTCTGGTCCTACTGGGTTTTTTAAAAGCTCTGTTGACAGTAGAGAATCAATGACACTCTGTACACTAAAAGATCTGAAGAAGCAATGTACAAGTGTTTGTCACTAAATCTTACAGTGGTTTGCATAATTTCATTTACGAATGCAATGACCTTGGACATAGTCCTGCCCAGTGCAACCATTCTCCTGTCTATGCTGTTTTAATCACATGGCCATAACAAGCTAATGTCATACAAAAATGTTATAAAAGAACCAGCCCTTAGAGTCTTACATCAGAATTGAGCAAGAAGGACAAGAGTGAAAGTGAAACTTAGGTTGAATAACTTTCCAATGCAACTCCATGTTGGAGCTGGCACTTCAGTGCATGTCCAGTATAGCACCTTAATCCATTAAGAAGGAAACACTCAAGCATGTCTCAGGATTGCTGGAAATTTAAAAGTAAGGTGGCCTGGCAGATTTATAGATGGAAAATCCAGTGAGGGCTAATCAGTACAAAGATGCTGCCTTTGGCTCTGTGTCCTTGAATGAATTTTTGTAACCTAGGTGTTTATTTAGGGGAGATAGAACTGTGTCCCACCTTGTGCTTGTACTCTTCCCTGGACCTATGCCATTGGCTGTTTTTGAATACAATCACTGGACATCACAGCTGGGAGTATCTGAAGATCATCTGTCTCCTGCAGCTCATAGAATCAGAGAATAATTCAGGTCAGAAGGGAGATCTGGAAACCATGTACTTCAACCCCATTAGGCTGGATTTAACTTGGAATTCAGATCTGGGTTTTGGACATGCTCATTGTGAAAATCTCTTTTACAGGTCCCTGGTCACAGCTTCTCCTGCTGTTATTCATGTCCAGTATCTTGTCTTATACCATAGTGCACTCCCCACCGTGCCTGTCCACAATCACCCTATAGGTAGCTGTAGTTACTGATAAAATCTCCACTTTATCCTTCATTTCTCCAGGCTGACTAACTGCAGTTCTGCACATCTACCCCAGGATATTGTGTCCTTCAGCCACCCGACATCCTCACAGCCTCAGCTGGACTTCCTAGTCCTTAAGAGCACTGAACCAGGCACAGGAGACTGAAGACAGGTCCAGCAATGGCAGGCAGAGGGGAAGTGATACTTTCCTGATAACATTAGCATTAAAAAAAAAAAAAAAAAAAAAAGGCAGCATTTTAAGGTTTATGCATTTTTTAAATATAAATCTTGGGGGTTTGGGGGCTTTGCTTTTGTTTTCATTGGGTTTTTCTGGGGTTTTGTTTGTTTGTTTGGGGTGTGTGAGTTTTTCTTTATGTGGGAAACTTACAATGAAAACAAGCAAGTAAGCAGAAGTTAAAAAAGAAACAGAGAACTTCAAATATCCTATATGTAAACACATCTGTTTGAGTAGGGTCCCCCTTTTTAGTACAAACTACATGCCTAGCCAAAACACTTCTGCAGACACAAAATCATTGTATCAAGCTTAGATCATTAATTCCACTTTATAGGGGATGAAATGGTTATATTCAGTTTCAGTATCTTTTTTTACAACCTTTGAGATGCTCTGTTATACAAGCATAAAGCTGAATCTCATCTATTAGTTATCTTTTTTTCTCCATGAATAAATCCTTCCCCTTTTCTGCATACATTACATGGTTTATTTCTTCAGAGCACCTTTGATACTGGGCACCCCGTAAGAATCTAGAGAACTAGTGACCAAGGTGCCTCTTGTTGAAAAGCAGCTGGCACTTGGCATGAAATGTTGCTGCTTGCTAAGCAGAAAATCACTTCCAAAATTGGATGGATTTTGATCTTGTCACCTGGGAAACACACCAGTATGATCTGACATCACTGGGAGGGAATTTCTGGTTTTCCTAAGAAAAAAATAGTTTTTGTAAAAACACAAATGGCAAAGAATGATAATTAAGGAGCACCTCTCCTATGAACTCTTATGAACAAAGACTGAGGGAGCTGGGCCTGTTCAGTCTCAAGAAGAGATGACTGAGAAGGGACCTCATTCATGTTTACAAGTACATGGACTTGAGTCAGACTCTTCTCAGCAGTGTAAACCAATAAAACAAGAGGCAACAGGCAGAAACTGATGCACCCAAAGTTCCATGAGTACAAGGAAGAACTTTACAGTGCAAGTCACTGATCACGAGAACAGATTGTCCAGAGAGGGTGTGGATTTTCCCTCACTGGAGATATTCAAGAACCATCTGAGTGCAGCCCTATGCCATGTGTTCTACGACGGCCCTGCTTGAGCAGGATGGTTGGACCAGAAGACCCACTGTGGTCCCTTCCAACCTGACCTTTCTGTGATTCTGTAAAGGATAAACCTTGGAGTATCCAGCTGTTGCTGATTTCACTTCCGCCATGTGCTATATTATTTTTATACCAAAAATTTATTTCACATATTTTTTTAGTATGAAGAAATATGAAGACACAAAAAGAGGGCAAAGGCCTGGGACTGTGCCGAATCCCAGACATTCAGTAATAGTCTGCAACACAAAGTCATGAAAGAAGCTACAACCTCTTACTCTCATTCTTCAGTTTTTCATCTCTCAAGCAGAGCCTTCAACATGTGCATTTGAAAAATTCTGCCACATGGCTCAAGTCATATTTTCCTTGAGGAGGAAAAATCAATCTTACATGTTACTGGTTACAGTTTTTGATCTGCTGCTGCAAAACAGCAGCAACAGAATTTTGACACTACAGAGCTAAATTTGTATGGCGGAGACCAAGCCTTGGTGATACACTCAGCTAAAGTAGAATCAGAGAAACACAGTGCTATGCACAGGAAGATCCGCATTTAAAACTACTCGTTTCTGCCTTGAATTTCCCCTTTCTCAAAGTCTCCATATTATTATATCAACCTATCTTGAATGACATCTGCAGAGAGCAGCCTAAGGCGACTAAATTTCATTTCAGTGCATTGGCTGCCTGTTTTAAATATTTACAGTTGATTAACAGTCATCATAATTTGATGAGGCTGTGTTTTGTACTGTCTCCTTAAAGACAATGGAAGAAACGTATTTCAAGAATAGTTGTTTCACTCAGTCACCGGAAACAAAAAACAGCTGTGAGAATAAATCATTATCTTTCCTTCTTTTTAAAAAAAAATCTTTGAGAAATGGCAGATATGATGTCTTCATAGTCTTTTTTTTATTCCTGTTCAATGAGGCTATAAATTTTTTTTTAGTTTGTTCTGTATTTATTTTGTTGTATGGAACACGGGAATTTGTTGACTGCCTTAATTCAACACACTACAAGGAAAATTTACAAGATCTGCAAAAATTTGCCTTTTAATTAGCATGAAAGAGTTTGTGTTCTTTGTAAAAGAAAGCTTCACACATCGTTCTCACTTGTCTTGCTGTTCCAAGCAGAAATTACAAACAATTGTTTTCTCTAACACCTTGTATTGTTCTTTGTGAATGAAGACTGAATTCACCTGGCCAAATGTAGAGCCATGAAGTTTAATGGCAAACACACTACTCCAAAACTTTAATTCCATGGTTTCCTTACTAAAATTGCCTCAACAATCCAGAATTAATGCTTCCATGTCATGTCACATAATATCACCCAGCAACTGAAATATTACTTCAGCACTTTGTATATCATCAATCCAGAAAACCATTCACAAAGTGTATCAGCAGGTTGTGTTTTGTCTTTTATCATACTCAGGTGCAAGGAGCAGGTTCTTGCCTTCTCAAGTTTAGTGCAGATCTTCAGAGTCATATGTGGCATCTATTGAACCAACAATGCAATTCAAAAGGTGAGATTCCCTTTCCTTTGTCATTATGTGATTATGGGACATTCTAAAATCCTGCTCTGATGCCGCGATGGAGAGACAGGACGCAGCTTAATGCTGCTGATTGGCTTATTCTAAAAATTAGGTGTGTACCAATTGGTCAACCTAAGGCACAACAACCTGTTGTTTTACCCCAGCAACATCCCAGCAACTTCCCAACTCGGGGCTGGTGAGCCAGCATGCAGGCGTTTTCTGTTCAAGGGTCCCATCTCCACACCTATTCCTCCCAAGGCCCTCAGGCAACAAGTCCTAACACATCCCCTGACTAGCCCAGACATGCTGGAGCCTTGCTGAATGCAGCCAGGCCACTCCCCACACTCTGACACTTGCTCAGGGTTCTGTTTGGGGACGTATGTCCAAAATTAAAATTTGGTAATAACCACATATTCAAAAGAGTAGACAGGCCAGCAAATTTGTGCAAACTTATCCATTCCTATGGCAAATATGTAGTAGAAAGTGAAGAAACAACATTCCTACTGAATAAAAAGGATTCACAAAGTTGGTGGATCTTGGCTCCACGCAATGGATTCACAACAGAAAGCTCAGGGGATGCGTCTCCAGCTTCCATGGGAAACAGAACAGGTTCAAACATGGGACTGAAGTATTCCTTGGCTGGTACCGCTGGAAATGATGATACATCCTTATGAGCTTATTAAATGCTTGGACCTGCAAGTCTGTGATGGAGGTTGCTAAATGAAGTTTTCTCAAGGTATTTTGTCTTCCTCATAAGCATTATCTAGAATATATTGTCAGTGAACCCTCTGCTCACTATTTTGGGTATCTTGAAACAAGTCCCTGGATGATACGATGTCAAAGCCTTGTTAGGAGGAAACAGGTAAGTGGCCAATGTCCACCTGACCTCAGGCCATGTCTGTGGAGGAACCAGCCCAGGTGTCTGCAGGGAAAGCAGAGATGACAGACAGACCTGGAGGAGAATGTTGCCTCCTACACCTGTGATACTCCTGTCAGAAATCATTAGATCCCTGCAACACGTGTTCAAAAGCTGGAGTGTTGTCTTTCACGCTGCACGTTTCTTTCACCATACTTCTGCTGGAATAAAAGGACACTTTAATAGATATAGCAAGTGTGTTGTTGTATAGTAATGATAACATGAGTAAACTGTTAAGAAAAGCAATTGCATAGTCAGGTCCTAATACTTATGGCATTTACTGGTGCACAGAAATAATCTCAGGGACTCTCTTTTCAGGGACTAGAAAATAATTTTTATGAACATAGTGGTTCTGAACCTCAAAATCACACCTTACAAGTAATAATGAGATGTAGCTAATGTTATCATTTTCTGTTTTCCTATTCTGTTGAGAATTCAACACATAAAATCACATTGCCAAATGTGTTATGGTACCGCTGGGCCAGTTTTAGTGAGCACGAAAAATACCCTGGTAGTCAAGGAAGGTAGAGTGTGAATTACTTAGTCTTCTGCTTTCAGATTGGTTAAAAGAATTTGTTTAAGTAATTGAAATAGGTGAATATAACTATTATAGTCCATATATTAGCTTTTCTTTTTATTGTTTTTGGAGATGGGAAAGAGAAAATGGAGGCTGAAGAGAAGGGCTGACCTAAAGTCTTTTTCTTGTTTAGAATTTTTACCCTCAAGAAAAACTGGAGGTCTTCTGTATATAAAAAAAATTAAAAACCCCCTCCAAAAAAGTAAAATGAAAGACTGTATAATCTAGCTCAAATTGTTGGCAATTAGCATGGAAAGTCATAGAAACTCCTATATTTTATAAATTTATTTATTATTGTTATCACTAGATAAAGACAAAGACATAAGAATGTAGAAGGATGAGGTTATATTGGATTGACATAACATACTGGAAGAGATCATCTATAATATTTCAGGTCTGTGCCACCAAGAATGATCTAAAGCTGTAAATTAATTCATTGTTTTTTCCAATTTGCAAATGGGGACCCAAGAGTTAATGACAGTATGCTAGGCAGACAGGCAGATCAAGGAGCTAAACTCCTCTCTCCTGAATCCTACTTCAGTTCCACACACAGAAGGAATGATATTCCCCCTGCCTTTCATGAAGTTGCCTATGGAGACATGTAGTTACATAAACATAAGTAATACTTTTTGTACTCATACATACAGTGTCACCACCCTTGTGTACATCATGCACTGCATACACACACTGAAGAACTGAAGGCATTGAAATCCACATCACATCTACATCATGCAAGGAATCTGCTCATTCCTGGGTGTTGGAGTCATGGTTTATGGGATGCTGGCTGAGGGGCTGGCATTTGCACAAACAGTCCTTTGCCTGGTGTAACTCATGACCCAGGTTCTCCCACTGGCAGCTTACAGAATGATGCTTGCCAGTGTAAAGTTCTCAGGTGTGTTATAAATTATGCATCTAGTCTCACAATGTAGGTTAAAACCAGTATAATCTGGGCTGTTATCATTTGTTGTGTCTTGATTTTTCTTTTCAATATAGGTTAAAAGGATTAGGACTGGAACATGCAATCAGTTTCTTAAGCGACTCAGATTGCTGTATCTAAATCAAGAACGCACTGTTTTAAAAGTATGGAAGGCTCCTTAGCTTTCTCAGATTTCAGGAACATTACATGAGAGAGTAATGTTTCAGGTGAACAAAAGAATTTCTCTGAGCTATAAGAGCATGACTTCAATAGTAAATGGACATACGCATAAGGAAGAATGCAAGTTTCCAGTGCACGATTTTTGGGTTCCCTTTCAAAATGCACAGGCTTGTTTCTCAAGTTCATAAACTTGTGTTTAAAGTTAATTGAATGCCTAAAGATTTTTCTGGATTGCTTCATGAAACTAGTAGGCAGCTTGAGGCACATCCTCTCTTCATGCTGCTTAGACAGGTGATTTTTTTCTCAGCTAACCAAGGGCAATGCAGCACTTCCAGCCTGGCTGTTTCACCCCTTCCAGAGCTGTTCATCTTAGCAAATGCAGAAATGCAGGAATATCTTCAAGTAAGTTTCCATTTCAGTTTCTTTGTGGTTTATGTTTACTTATTAAAGCAAACTCTGCTTCCAAGTGAGAAAAATATAACACCCAGGCTAAGAATGTGAAAATTACTTATTGATTATGGGAAATATTTGTGGGAAATGCCTATAAGAATCCCAAAATCATCAATATGATAAAAAGATTTCATTGTAACTGCTATTGCTCATTTAAAGTGAACTCTTGTTTCACTCATAGAATATTTATACTGAAAGAAAGTCAGATGATAAGAACATGGTCTGAAAGAAAGATGTGAAAGCAATACAGTGGAAAAAAACACAGATAAAATGCTTTTAGCAGGAAATGTAAGAATCAGGTTAGCAGTGAAAAGCTGAGTGCAATGGAAGATAAACTGATTTGTGCAGTTTTGGAAATATAACAACAGTTGCATTTTTTTCTGTCTTATTTTTTTATTGATGCTGAAGTAATCTGTTAAACTAGTAACAGCTGAGGACACTCAGGACTGGCAGGAGGCATTCATCAAGTGGTGAAAGATGCTGCCTGGGTGTGTCAGGAAGACGATTTTCTCTGTTGAAGAGGTTTCCCTTCTGCTCCCAGCTATAAATCTTTGCTTGAGGAAAGAGGCTTAATTTCACTGTGCCTGGCAGATTATTTGCCATGCCTTTTTCAAAGGTGTTCTGACTGGCAGCTGCCCTGCCACAAATTGGAGTTTTTAAAGTCTCATCAGGTTGCTGTGCTTTCACTGCCATAATACAGTGGGGTAGTTCATCCCACTTCTCTCCCAGTTTATCACAAACCAAGGAATAGAGACACTATAATCACAGCTGACTCTCTCCCCTATCCCCACTCCCTGCTCAGTGGCCTGAGCAACTCCATGTCAGGTTACCTCAGCCAGGAGGTAACAGGGAGCTGACCTCTGTCCAGAATTGGAGCGAATTCCTCCATAACCAGGATCAGAAGTAGCATTGTGATGGAAGCGTATTCACTCTTGTACCAGAGATTCAGACATGCCAGGTACAGGAAAAAGGATACAGCTGATTAAAGTCTTGGTAATTCCTCATCTGAGTCTTATGCCTCAGTCCTGCAGCAATTATCCCTCAGTGGTCTAGTCTTCTAAAGTCAAGGAATGTCTTTTACTATGGAGGTGAAGGTGGGAGAAATCCCTTCTGCTGTTTATTTTCATTTTAAATGCTCTTCATCAACAGATATTTTCATTGTGCATTGCTGAAATTTAGAGGACAAAAGAGTGATATTAACATTCACTTCACTTATTAACTTCACTTAGAGGGACGAATGTTTAAGCAGTTTTTCATTTCATAATATCCATCACCTGAACTGTAAAATCTTTTACTTAACTAAAACTGCTTTTATTAACATTCAAGTTTTGGATGCTTAAACAGAAAAATTTACCTGAGATGAACTTTCATTCCCCTTTGCTCTGAATTTTTAGTTTTCAGTTTGGGAAAAAATATTACTGTCTCCTGTATTCTCCTAGAAAATGCTTGCTGGTTATTTTGAACCAGAAGACAAACACCTTGTCTGTTTCAGTGGTGTTATACTAGTAGAACATTACATAGACGGTCGGAAGATCTTGCGATGTACAGAAAGGTTAGGAGAGGGAACCCCTTGCTATGGATGTTTAGGTTTACGCTAAGGGAAATGACGTGAATTGCCTACGCAGACATGAAGACGGTAATGAAGGAGTGATTGTATATAAGGAGTTGTCAGTGAAGCAATAAACGCCATTTGCAGCATCCTCATATTGGTGTCAGTGCTCATTGGACCGGGGGCTGGTATTGGCCTCTGTGCCGTCTCAGCCGAAGGAGGTCGGTTGTCATAAACGGCAACAGACCTGCATGCAATAAATTGTCAGAACCAGTGAAATCAGTGAAAAATGTTTGTTTCAGGATCACTTCTTAAACTGGGCTCTCTGGAGGGATTTTCCAGTTCTAATGAGGTTGTGTCAGATAGAACAGAAGATTTTTAATCTTTTAATTTTTTATTTTCAGAATCTTTATTTTGTATTAGTAAAGACTGAGTATTTCTCACTATTCAGAAATGCCTAAAAATTAGTCTCTACCTGCAGCTAGAAGTGTTCATGTTGTGCATTGAGGCTGGTGGGGTTTGTTCTACAGCCCGAGAACAAGAGAGCTGTTACCGCGGACTCTTTCCAAGGGAATTTCCTGTGGCTCCTGTTAACAGCTGTTCACCACTGATCACTTGCTTATCAGAATAAATGCAGAGGATCTTTCCCTCTCACAGTTCTTGGAGCTGGGCTGAGCTATTTGTTGGAGGAACACAGAGGAACTAAAACATGTTTATAGTGCCTAATCCCATTCACACACTTTCCCTGAAACTTCTGTCACATATGTGTGAAAGCAGCAGAAGTGGCGTCTTTTTCTAGTGTGCAAATGCTGCAGTTCATTCAAGACTGGGCCAAAGTGGTTTGACCCCTATTTTCTCAGGTTTGAGATAATTAAAGAAGCTGGTGAAGGTTTAGTAGCAGGGGAAAAAATGGTGCAGAGGTCCACTGCAAGTGCAGAATTGGGCACAGATCCCTATGGGACCAGTGGTGGGAGTCCCTACACCTGCTCTGTAACCTCGTACAGAAGATTTAATAACACAAAATCTATTGCTTTACCAGGATTTTTAGTGTCACATTTCTTGGGCACAGAGCACATAGAGCTTCTCAGCACAGTGTCCCTCTTTGCCCACAGTCATAGGGACAGGAAAAGGTCACAAAAGTTTCTCTTGGTTTTGGATTTTTGTTCTATGTCAGTTAACCACATTACTTTTTCACACTGTGTTGTGGCCCCACAGGCTTTCAAAGGCCACTTACTGAGCTAATTGTAAGAGACAGCTTACAAGTTTTAGCTGGCAAAACGATGCCTTTTAACTCATCTTGTTGTCCTTCTGTTCATTCAGTTTGTGACTTCTTGTTTTTCAGCATTTGTAGTTTTATATTCAGTGGCTGCTGCACATTAAAATGATGCTGTGACAGTTCACATTGTGAATTATGAATAAATGAAGTTATGACCTTACTAAATTCAGAGATGTGACAAAATACTTTTACACAGATTATGTGACTCCAAGCATTGTTAATTGTGATCTTATGTAACCATGCAACTAAAGGGAGTTGAGAACAATGAAAAACTGGGTGATGACTTATATACAACACTGTATATAAGGACTGTAGCATGAAGAACAATAAGGAAAATGGCTGAATCATAATGTAAGAACAAACAATATTCTCACACAGAGTAAATCAGGCTCTAGCAGTGTAACCAGTGCAAGTCAATGTGGCCTTGCCATAAAAAAATGATGGCAGATAGGAACATATATTGTGTAAGAGTTACAAATGAAGACTTTGCATCCTCACAACATTTTTAATGCTCTGATAAAAACATTCAGCCAACAGACCCAATTTCCTCTCAACAGTGTGTCTTGCCGGTGGTGAAAAACACATTATCATACTCATACTTGAAAACTGAAGTTTTATTTCAATGCTTTTAAGGGTCTCTGTACACTTAATAGCAATCAGGCTCACCATCACTCTAGATGGCTGTGTTGGATGCTCAGAAATTTCTTTTCAAAGTACCCATTTACTCCTTGCATGAAAATGTGTAGGGTGTATCTTCTTCAGGTTCATCAGTCTCCAAAGTAACAGGAATTACTAATGAAGCTAAATCAATCATTCCTGGTTGTTTGTATCATTAGCAGATTCTATTGTCTTGTCCTGGCACAACTGTACTCATTTCAAGGGAGCTTTGGAAGCTGAAAGTTGTGTTTCACATCTGAAAAAACAGCTAGAAATCAGTCTGAAGCAATCTGTCTAGTGATAAAGGTAATCTGGCTGCAATGCCCCCAATAATCAGATGTTTCATGTTGTATATTGTGTGGGCAAAAAAAGCAAAAAAGTTATTTAACTTTATCTTGTGCTAGTTCACATCATCCTTTACATTCTTGAGGAAGCCATAACAAAGTTGCTGTTGGTAATTGTAATGACAAAGAAGGATGTCTCCTTAGCTGGGGAACCCCAACTCTTCCCTGAGAAGTTCAGTGGAAACTCCATCAGTGGAGAGTAGTTGGCAGGACAAAGAATCCTTGATGGATGCAGAACAAAGTAACTGGATAACACACTGACCTTCCAGGAAAACAGAAGTTGGTGACAACTATTCTAGGAACTGGTGTATCTACATGAAAATATAAAAAGCAACTCACCAAGTAAGTCACAATCTACCCAAAATGACCTTTGCTGGTTATAATAGATATATATTCACTTTGCTCTTACAATGTATACGTACTTGCTTTCCTAGCAGTAATTTTGTGGTGACCAGTAGTGTATGTATGTGTACACATAAGTATTTGGTTTTGCTAATGGTAATTTTGTATTAATTTGTAATAAAGAAATTCTCAAAACCCCTGACCTCCATGTCCTTGTGTATTGCAAAATCCTGAGTCACAGTCATGATTTTTACATACCTGTGGTCCAAATTCAAAGGATAAAATCTTGTTTCTTCTGCAGTGTTCCCCTGGACATCATGCAAATATTTCTATCATCTAAAACAAGGGTTGTCTGGTGAGGAAGGAGCCACTCAGTCTGTACCAAATCTTGTTCATCAAAGCTAACGATAAAGTCAGCAGCCTGCAGAACTGAAGAATCATCAAAAAACAAAATAGTATATAAGGTCTGGGAGTCAGCAGCTGACTGCAGCCAGGTGGATTTTTTAGTTATTCTTCTCCTGAGGGGGAATAGACTCATCAGACTTAATTTTCAACCCTTTGGGAGGTCTGGTGATCAACAAGAAAAATTGTTTTCTCTGTTGAATATTTCTCTGTGAATAGATTTTCTATCCCAGTGCAGTACAAAACCTGAATGACTAAGATTATTTTTTATTCCTTTTTCTTTACTTCCTGCTCTCTATTACAATATCCACTAACACTAACCTTTCTGTGATACCATATCTTTTGGGTGAAATAGGCTTTGGGTAAAGTATACCCTTCTAGGATTAAAATCCATCAAAATTTAAGCACATGCAGATTTTACACCCTCACTTCACAAGCATGTTATTGAATTGCAGCTACAAATCTCAGTATTTAATCTTCTAATCAGTAAGAGAAAATCAGGTGGCCCTGAGATAGCCAGAGACTAAGAGTTGCTCTAGTAACAAGCTTGCTAAACTGAATTGTTTCCATTGAACAGATTTTTATTTTTTTTTCTGAAGCAACTTTTCCAGGAAAAAATACACTCTCAATAAATAACTAGTGCTACTGAATTGTGTAACCCCCAAATTTTTACTGTAAATTAATGTAGCTATTTTGGATTGTAAGAACATAAAATGTCCACTTTGGATCAGCCCAAGTTTAACTAATACTACATCCCTGAGAGTGGATGAAAATGGAGTGTAGAACTATATGTGATACTTCTTCCAGTTCTGCCCTAAGGCTCTGCTTGCAACTCCTGGTTTCTGGAATGAAGAATCATTTGCATGTACTCAATAACTCTTCACAGTTTTCACTTTGTGTAATATTGTTCTGTTTTCATTTGAGGCCATGGTACCCTTTAACATGCTGCTATAAGGAGTTTTACTGCTTGCCCATTCCTATGTTGCTTGATGTATGTCCCATCTTTCAACTTCAGATATGTTTGTCTAATTATTTGTCAAAGACAAAAATAAAGGACCTATATTTTGCTGGTGACTGTGTGATCAAGATGAGAATGAAACAGAGCAGAAATGCTCGGGCCTGTTACGATGTAGCATGGCAAAGACAAGACAGAAAACTTTAGGTGATAAAGACCATTTATACTTAGGGGTATCTTTAATAATTTCATTTCTTACTCTAGTCCATTAAACTTTCCTCATTAAACTCAAGAATATCATTATTGCCAGATTTGTGAACATAGAGCACATAGAGCCATAGAGCACATGAAAAGCAGCTCACAATCACAAATGCACATTATTAATGTAGTAAATCTTGTAAAATGAAACTAAAATCCATTGTAAAATATCTGTTTTTCAGATAAGGCCAACAGCATGTGGGGTGTTCTGCTGTTCACTTCATTTGTGTGTAAGACTAAAGGAATAATACTGTGAAGTGTCACACCTTGTTCTTACGCCACTAGGAAGTTTCTGTTGAGGAGACATTTGAAAGATTTTGGTCACCTGAAAGAAACAAAAATAGATGTGGTTTGATAACACCTCACTGGCTTAATGAAAATGGGACAGAGAATTTTGTTTAGAAGAGTTTTCTCTCACCATCATCATAGGAAGTACCTCAGGAAACTTTTTCTTACTGCCAGTCTTCAAAATGAGGAAGGTTGTACTGAATATCATAAAGATCTTTTGAAGCTTTTCCTTGGTTGGGTTGGTCCTCACTTCATACAAATACACATGTTCCATGATTTTTGGTTCATTTGGGTGCTTTTTAAAATTATTTTCATTGATGACCAAGAGTCTTCATCTAACTCTGTGTTAACGTGATATGAGAGATTTCTCAGTGATTGTTTTCTTTCATGAAACAGGAAAAGTAACAATTGGCTCCTTATTTTCACATGCTCTAGACTCTTTTAACTCTCTTTTTATCATAGCTTTAATGTTTTCATATTTCTTAGGGGTAAATTATGGCTGAAATTTTCATTTCATTCATAATTTTATGGGTTTAACCTATATAAAAAATAAAAACATGTACATGTATATACAGATATGTACATATATGTATTTATCTAACATGTATCTATACAAACTAATAAAAAAACATTGCCCTGAACAGCCTGTTCCAATAAGCCTTCCCCTGTGGAAATTTTCCTTAAATACCCAATCTAAACCTCCTCTGGCACAACTTGAGGCCATTTCCTTTTGTCCTATTGCTTGTTACAGACGCTGTCATCTGGCTACAACCTCCTTCCAGGCAGTTGTAGGGAGCTATAAAGTCTTCTCTAAGCCTCCTTTTCTCCGAACTAAACCCCTCAGACCTGTGCCTCAGACCCTTCCCCAGCTCCGTTGCCTGTCTCTGGATATGCTCCAGCACCTCAATGTCCTTCTTGTTGTGGGGAGCCAAAAACGATTTTCAATCAATAAGCAGAGAGAAATGCCTTGCAGACTTCTAAATGCCTTTGTAGTTAGCAGGGAAACATAAGAAATGAACTAGATATCTCATAACATCTTATAAATAATGTTGTTGATGTTCAAAGATATGAGCAAGTTGTATGTCTAGGCTGGAGTTTGGCTGCTGATGTTCAATCCACAACAGATAAACTTTACAGAAGTTCTTAATAGTCTTGTAATTAATTATAGCTGCCCATGTGACTACTGCTGGGCAACTGCCTGGCAGGCAAATGCTCTCCCACCTCACAGCTGCTGTGTAGCATTGCAAATGCTGGCTGCTGGATGAAGTGAGAATACCCTCTTCTTACACAGGGGTGTGTTTTAAAGGTTTATTGCAGTAAATCATCACAATACAGGCTGAATACAGTAACCTACATATCAAGCCCAGACGTGAAATCTAGCCAAGCTACTGGATTTATCTCAATAGCCTGTGGAACACCATGAATATTGCTCACACCCATGCATACACTGGCCCCAATAGGTCTGTGTGCATTGAAAAGAATGCCAAAATTAAACAAGGTCCCAGTTTCTTATAATTGTCTTTAAGAACTCATTTCTAATTTGCAAAATGAGATGTTGTTTTATATATCATTCATTAGCTCCTGCTGAGGAATTAGCTTTTATTGCAAGCCTTTAAATCAGAAAAATAGATGATATTGCTTTCCATAGTGGCTTTAAACTTCACAGTCAGTTACACCAGAGATCACAAATTCAATTGAAATTCATGTCCTAGGATACAATCTTCTAGTAAACCTGTTTGAAAGGAAATAGAGGGCATGTGTTTATGTTGAACAGAGAATTTTATATTTGCAATAATGGTTTGTAAAAATCAGTTTAATTTATAAAAATCAATTACTTTATTATGTATTTGAAGATTGTAAGAGCAATTTAGTGGCAAGATGTTAGAAAATAGCAAAAACCTTTGAAAGCTAATTCTTATGCTTATTTGAACAAAAGAACAAACCAAAACAAACAAAAATGAAACCATAGCCAAAACTGGAAAGAACCAAACCCAACTAATTGAAGCTTCAGGCACATTCCATCTAAAAGAGAATTCAGGCTCAGAGAATTTCAGGCCTAGAGAGCTGCTGCAAATGGAGAGGCTCTGTAGAGTTTCAGAGGTAACCACATGAGAAACAGACTTTACAGACACTTTTGTTCCAGGGGAAATCACTTGGACATGGTTATCTAGATGAGTTCAGTTCCTCATCTGTGTCACAATCTGTATATGTTGTCAGCAAGCCCAATTCTTCAGATGTGTTCAGGCAGCCTGTTCTCATGGTTTTCATGAGAGCCATAGTCTCTGCCTATCTTCCCTGCTGGACAAGAATGAAAGGGCTCACACACCTGCAGAAATGTCCGTCATAAGCTCCAAAATGTCTCCAGTCGTGCTTGTGCCATTAAAAAACTTAAGATCAATCTTGTTTCTGGAATTTCAGAACGGGTGACTTTTAACAGTGATGCAAACCTCATTGCAAAGTAGACTTTGCCTGTGTTGCAGAGATTCTTCTACAACAAACCAAAAAGCAGAAAAAGGCTTTCTTTCAAAGGTCACCAAAATGTTCAAGGGGCCTAGAAGTACCTTTTATTTCTTCTAAACTCAGTACTGGTTGTACTTTATCTACAGGCAACCAGACCTCCCTCACAAAGAGTTCCAGCTTCTGAATTCAACCTGCTGCATGTGCCTTGTTGGAGCTCTGATGAACTGTCACCTGCATATTACATTTCTCTTTCCATGATGAATATTACAGAAGTTGGCTGTATCACTTTGCTGATTGCTAGCTTTCCTTTTTATTCCTGAATTTCTGAGAAATTTACACCAAATTATTATACTACACTACCAATAACTAGTAAGTCCTCAATAATATCTTGATGGACAGTAGGTAATATGTAGGGTGAGACATCCTGAGTTGGTAGAATACATTACCCTGTTTGGTGAACTTACTGTGCCCAGCTGAAGCAAAATTTGAAGTCATTGACTTACTCTGAGCAATAAAAAAAAAAAAAAAAAAATAAAAGGGAAAATTGTCTTAATGGAGATTTAATGTCTCTTTCTTTTTCTGCATGTTAATTGGAGACTGGTGTTATTACCAACACAAACTTCATTTTTTGGTAGGAGCAATTTGGTGTTTTTCATTCCCTGACCGCAGCAGATTGCAGTTGGTGTGTGCAGTTTAATAGCCCTTGGGACAGTAATGGGTCAGGAAAATCACTAAGATGTCTCATTTCGTATGAGATTAGGGAAACAAACAAACCAATACAAAAGATTTTTAAAAAATGGCAAAATTTCTGTGACAATGCATAGAGCACACACAGTCTTGAAGTGGATGGTGTTCTGAAGCTTCAATGTGCACACCTGAAGCAAGTGTATGATACTGTTCAGGTGATGCTGTGATGCAGTACAGAGGTGATGATTCAGCTCTCATTTCCGTCCACCAGTGCTGGAGTTTCACTCTGAGGTTCCTTTAATGTCATTCTATCATTATAAGTAAGACTTTGGTTTTGAATTTTATGAGTCCTGGGTGGACTCTCAGTTGCCATAGAATTAGCTCTGCTTACTGGATTCAGTGGCAACACAGCACTACAGCTGCCAAGGGTCTGATCCAAAAAGTGTATTGCAAAAAAAAGGTAAATGTCAGCTTGGTTTCAAACTGTCACCTCAAACCCTTAAACCCTGACACTGTTTCTCTGCATTTGTTACTGGTCATACAGCATGTCTGACACGAGGATTTGAGCTGAAGGGAACTGGATATCTTGCTGAGAATGCTGATTTATGAAAATATATAAAAATAGCTGATTAATTTGACTTGGGTTTTTTTTCCCCTTTTTTGATGCAGTTTAAACAATGATTACTGATACAGTGAATGAAGTACCTGCTTAGGACTGCCAATGGTGGAAGGTCAATGTGCAGGACACCACAGGTGAGATTCTTGGTCAAGCAAATCACCCAGAGGTGGTTGCATGTTGTCTCTATCTGCTCAGGTGATAGTCACTCCAGCTGAAAAGGACACCCTAATCAGAAAGGCAACACACAAGTCTTCTCAAGACTTCCAGTCTTTCGTAAGACCATGCAAACACAGCCAATCACATGAAGATCGGAGCTGGGCACACCCATCTCCTCTGGGCCTGAGGCATGGCATGAGTCTGGCATGGCCACATCATTCACAACTATCTGAAATGCATTCTTGCACTTGAGACTTCATTACGTTTTCAGCCTGGATCTTTTTGAAGAAGCAGAAACCCATACATAAATACCAACAGTTCATTGAAAGTAAATGTTTTCATTACATTTTAAAATGCTTTCCAGCCACACAAATTTATGGACCATAAACCAGAAAATACAGGTTTCAATAGTATGATTAATCCCTACTTCTATAAACCCCTCAATATCATGAGACAGAGGAGAACCACCATGATAAAATAAAGGCTCATCTGCTAAACTGTCAGGCTGAAACTTTAGCTACCCTAATCAAATAGGTTTGAGATTTTGTTTGCAATGAAGGAGGAACCTGTAAGTAAATGCTGATGGTTCATCATTGAAAACAACTGAAAATGTTTTTATAGCATTTTTAAATGCATTTCAGCCTTAATGAGGAATTAATGTATTTACATCACTCTGAAATTAGATTTCAAGTGCAAAAAATGCTACTTAGTCAAACTAAATTCCCAAGGTACTGAATAGCAATTTCATCCAAGTGGAAAATGCTTTTAAAAGAGAGTGACTGATTTTTAGTGACCTGAAAGGCAAGCATGTCCTTCCTATATTTAAAGACAGGAGAAGAGGTTTTCAATAAAATTGTAAATAAAATTTTAGCATGTAGTTCCTTTAGGTTTAAACTTGATTCACTATAGATGCAGGCTCACAATAGTAGTCTCATTAGAGGTTTGAAAGGACACATACAAAAGGTGAGAAAATCCTGTGAGTCCATCTGTAATATAATTATTTATATCATTGCATTTATGATATATATTATAATGTAATTACTTAACTGACAATGTTAATGCTATGCAGGCACTGAAGATTTCAGATAAAATGTCTTGCTTGATAATATAATTGTTTACAGGCACATAACTACCCAAAATCTGGAATAGAGTTTTAATAAAGAAACACAATTAATTTTGATAGAAATTCTGTCAGAAACTAGCTAAAAATATTTAATGAAAATCCTGTTTCCAGTCACATCAGAAGTATTAAAGGAATGTTGATGGGACCATTACTGAATATAATTTGTGTAAATTCAGATGCATAGTTCTATATCAAAATTAAGGATTAATACATTTAAATACATTAGAGGAAGGCAAAGATACCTTTTTTCCCCCTAAATAGTCATGATTTTGTTCTAGATTTTCAGAAGAATTACATTTGACCTGTTCTTATATAATATAATATTAATTAAGCTATTTACCTGGCAGACTGTACTGTTTAAAGTATAATTAATGTCTTGTGGCATTAAATGAAATATAACTGATGACTATATGTTTCATGATTATACTATAAACTACACTCAAATGGATGGCATTTTGGTGGCTGTCCACTCCTGAAACTTTAGATAGTCATCTGCCTGTACTTCCGTAGACCAGAAAAGACATGTAAAAATGTGTCCATATAAGAAACCTGCGGTATGATCCTGTGCTGAGGGTCGCACAGCCAGACCTGTGGCAGTAGAGAAGGACCCAGAAAGAATGACCAGTGATCACCTGAGGATCTGTTTTTTAATTCATTCAATAAAAGAAAACTGTATGAAGACTTTCACGCACAGTAAAGATGTCAAAAAAAGCTTTTAATAATTGAAAAAAGAAATGTTATATACTTTATAAGAACTACTTGGTTTAAAGCAAAAACCAACAAAAAACCCAAACCCAAACCAACAAAACTTAAATTATATAATCTAAACTGAACTTTGTGATTTTCCTACATTTCTGGCAATAAGCTGTAGTATAGAAAGAAAATTCTTCAACTGATTAGAACACCACTTCCTCTTGTTTTTCACTTTAAATTAAACACTTGATTGCTCCATGTCAACTAGAAAAGAAAGTGTGGGACATCATTTAAATAATTCCTTAAACTTGACTTTTCATTTGCATTACAGCAAATCATACAAATCTGTGGTGTTGGTATTGTGCCTGCACACATCTAGTCAGAAAATTTTGGCTTTATTTTCACTCTGAATGTTTGAATAGAGCTAAAGTACCGTTAAATTTGAAATGTATATAGGCCATGCTGATATATTCCTTATGCCTTTTTTTCATCCTTATATTTTATTTTACTTTTCCTCAGCAAAACGCCATCCTGTTCACTGATAGCCTCACACAGAGGCTAAAAGCTGCTGGGTCAGACTGAGGGGAACATAAGTGAATAGGAGTACATTTGCATGGCTGACTTTCTCATCTGTTACAAGAGCAACTTCTCATATGCCCAAAGAAATTGTGGATGACTCATCCCTGGAGATATTCAAGGCCAAGTGGGATGGAGCTCTGAGCAGCCTGGTCTGGTGGAAGGTATCCCCGTCCACGGCAGAGGGTTTGGAATTAGATGTTCTCTAAGGTCCCTTCCAACCAAAACCAATCAGTGGTTCTGTGATTCAGCTGCAGAAAAAATCAAAGCCTCTTTGCCAGAATGACACCCTTCACCAGAGGAGCACTGGCAGAAAATCACAGATTTTACTTGGCAGTGTCCTGTCCAAAGGCTTTTGGAGACAGCTTTGATGATGTGCAATGAGCAGATGCTGCTGTGGCCATGCTCAGGCTCTGTGGCTTCCTTGTGGTGTTGTAAAGGCAGGGTTTTTTTCTCTTTCTTCTTGTTCTTTTGTCATCTGGTTAAATGGTGGATGACTGGGATCAGAACTGCTCAAAAGTTTAGAACTCCCAAGTAGGTGTGTCCTAGAAACAGACTGGAAGACCAGAGTCAGCTTTTTCTCTAGATTCATTTTTTCTTGAAAGGCTTCAGCAATAATACCTACCACTTTCCTTTG
>NW_008661186.1:28002-33816 GCF_000695815.1 Acanthisitta chloris
TTCACACATGTGTAGCCAAACAGTGTTAGACTTAAAAGTGAAAAAACGAGACAGATGGTTTGCAGCCACATCTGTGATAGTGGCTGTGTGGAATGTTTATCCCAGGTAACAGCTGTTTATTTCTCACTGGGTGTTCATGTGCTTGGCTTGCAACATGCTCATCCACAGTAAACAAAAGTATCTTCAGGTTGAACAGGTCAAATCTGGTGTTTGAAAGACAGTGGCATAGTTTTTTATGTTTCTTCTTTTCCTCCTTACCCCACTCTGGAATAGGTTTTTATTTCAAAATATATGGCAGCACTGAAGCAGGTTCATCTCCAGGTGGTTGGCCAAAATCATCTTTCCCACTGTTACTGATGTCAGTCTGAGAGATGTTAAGGAGGATTTCAGGATTTCATTCATCTCATCGAGCTGTTTTTTTGCCACAATCAGCCTTCAGCAGCACCATTGGGGACCTTGGATATTCCCTCCAGCCTGTAGAAGGAGACAGCACACACAGACCCCGCAAGGGGAGATCAGACTTATGTGGCTGACAGCGGTGACAAATCTGTCACTCCAGTAGTTAAAGTTTCAGTACAGTGGTGCTGTTGCTCACATTTTTGCTAAATTTACACATCTTTTAATATCGTGTGAATGGCTCTGCAATTAAGCCACAGCTAATTCTCAGACATCACTTTAGCTATGAAGGGAGCACTTTGGGAAAGATGCGTAACAGTGCTAATCAGGTACAAGGGCACTCGGGGTTTTATGAAGGGTGCAGTGGTTGTTTTGCTCTTGAGGCACTTATTTTTTTTTCTAGACTTGAAAAAAGGGCAAGAAACAATAGTTCTCCCCTGGACTTCAGTCTTTCAGTGGACGTTCTGCTACTCCCAGAGGCTGTATCTGCTTGGGGCTTTTTCAGAGAGTTACTAATTTCTTGATGTCTGGGCAAAAAGCATAAGTTTTCTGTTCTGTGGCACAGACAACACATCTAAGGCAGTGGCTAAGCGTATCTTAAAAAAAAAAAAAAAAAAAAAGAAAACTTCACCTTACTGCTATAAACTCTTCCTTCATGGTAGAGCTGTGGTTCCATCAAACTGGAAAGGGAGAGAAGGCTAGTCCCAAGGCATTGAGACAATGCAGAGATGATAACAAAGGTACAGATCTACTTAGCCTTAACTTGCATCCAAGACCCCTTATGTCCTGAAAGAGTATCTGAGGTAGTCAACAAAAGGCTTCTTTTGCTTTAAGATTTGCTAGATCAATAGAAAGGTAAATATGACTGTGTTAAAGTGAATGTGTTTGGATTCCTGATTATTTGAATCCATTGATGGCGATGCTAAAAAGGCTGGCTTTAAATTCTTATGAGGCAGCTGGGTATCTTCAATACCTGACTATGCTGCTCTGTGTCATTACTGTCAGCCTGTGCTGTGAGAGGTTATGTCACTGTCTCTTCCCTTTCAGGTACTGGGTGAGCTGGATGAGCCAGCCCATACTGGAGTTATTTTGTTATTTTTATTATCTTCTTCTATAGATGTGAGAGGAAATGCTGCTTCTAAATCAAACTCATTCATTTGCTGTGAAATTCTTCTAGACCAAGACCTCTGCTTCATCCTCTGCTGACACTGAGATTGCAGCTGCAGAGCTGAGCTCGCATGAGTGCACAGGATAGAGATCATGCAAACAGACCAGCAAACTCAGAGGGACCAATTAGCTCCTAAAAATTGTGTGGTATTTTTGGAATTCTTCTCCAAATACTGTGGGTCAAAGCACTTCTAATTTTTAACAGCTGTAATACAGAAGCCAAGGATGCAGCCCAAAGAAGGCTGTAACTGCAGGGGCTGACAGACCAGGGGGGAAAAAGAGAGATCAGGACTAAAACAACCTGTTGGTGAAATTGAAAACACTCTTTTTAAAGAATTTGAGTTGGTATAATCAAGTAGAGGTCAACAGGGGGCCAACAAGGAGACAAACCACAATGGCAATTAGACAGTACAGAGCTGAAATCTAAACTCCTGAGAGGCTTTGCAATGGCAAAAATCCATCAAGTTTCACTCATGGCTGTGAGCTGGACAGATGATCCACAGAACCTGTTGCAAGTCCTACCTAGGTTGGATGCAGAAAGGTCACAGAAGACGCCAGACGTTTGGCAGCTACTGAGTGAACCCTATTTAAGGAGGCAAATTCCAGGCACTTCTTTCCAGGTGAAGCTCATACATGCAGGCAATAATGTGTGGATTAAACATTTTCTAAATTGGAATATGGTTAAAAGAGCTGATACTGATTTATCAAGATATTACACTTCACTCAGTGTTTTACAAGCTCCATAGCAACCCTCGTTCCCCTTCTGATATTAATTCCGTACCACATTGAGCCTTCCACAGTAAGGCTGAGGCAACAAGTGGAGAACTGAAATAGAGGGGCACAAACAGTCATAGTGAGGTACAGGCTGTCACTGTATTTGTGTAGGCTGTGATACAAGAGCAGTTACAGCATATCCATAAACCGCTCATACCAAGAAGTCAGTTTAGGCTGAAAAACTCTGAAAATAAGATGTGATAAATAAACAGGAATTCGTTGGTTAGTTGATTGGTTGGGTTTTTTTAGACACAACTTCACGGCTGTACCTCCATTTCTTCTTTTTAAAACCTAGACCTCTTAGTTCTCCGCTTTTCAGCAAAAAATCTCAACACAGTGGCATTCTACTGTTCACAAAAGCTTAACTCTCTGTGACCCAGTAACACTGAACTGATTCTGCTGCAGCACAGCTTGTCAGGAAGGAGAATGAGGTAGAGATGTTGAAAACAGGCTTTGGCAAAGTTGAAAATTAACAAATCAAAAATCCTTTCTTCATGTCAATAATGCATTGCTGCCAGAAGTCCACTTACTAGATAGGCCTATTTCTGGTTGGTTTTCTCAGACACAGTTAACAGCATGAACAAAATTGTATGATTTGAAGTAAGATCTCGTAATCCAAATTACTACTAGTTTGGGCCATATGATCATAGTCCTGGTCTTCTGAATTATAATTACAAGTCTTCAGAGGGGCTTTTTGGGTTCCTGACTTCTAATTTTGGCTCTATTTTTAAACAAAAAAAATAAAAACCCACGGCCTAAACAAATGATCTATTTGTTTAAATGCATCTTTCAAGGAGAAGTTGTTGTATGTTAACCAGGAGAATACTGGTAAGATAAGTCTGGCAGCGATGAGTAGGATATTCAGTGGAGAAAAGAATAACAAGGAAATTCTGTTAAAACTGTAACTTCACTGTTCCATGTGCACTGGATTAATAGCGATATGAGCTAACAAAACCCAAACAATAAAGAAACAGAGATGCCACCATGATTTAAAAAGTATCTGCTTGTACTCTTCCAAAATATTTACATTTACTCCTGAACATATACACACATTGTGACCCTATACAAGGAAACTTAGCGTAGGCATAAAACTTGCCACCCCTGCCTGAGAGATATTTTCCTCTCAATTTCACAATTAGCCTTTAAAAACAAGACAGGTCTGCTAGATATTTGACAGGTCCAGTCTTGCTCAACAAATAAGGAGTAACTTTGGGAGGTTTATACGCAAATCCAGGTTTCTTTAGAAATGTAGGAATAATTGCATTTACTTGGAAGTTCTCCTGGCAGAAAATTCTGATTTTCCATCACCTGCAGTCTAAGGTCAGGGATCACTTCAGTCACACTGGCTCCTCTGCAGAGACCAGAGGAAAATCCAGGGTAGAGTGGGGAACGTGCAAAACAGCACTTGCAGTGCTTCAAAGGATGACACAACAGTTCTAGAAATGATGCAGAGTGTTGGAGAGGGGTCTGGGAGCAGCCATATGGAGAAAATGGAGCAGTTATAGAGCTAATAAAGGCAAATCCATTTAAGCACAAATTTCTCATTATTCTAGTCTTACTCTCTCAGAAGCTAATTAGTACCTTTTTTATTAAAGAACATGGCAGTAAAATATTAATAGAGATCTTGCCAAGATGCCCGTGAGCAAATGTACAGATGAGTACATCACTAATAAATTCAGGAAATGATACTTGCAGATGATTTCATGTGCACATTGTGAACAACGACAATGATTTCATAGGCATATTGTGAACAACCACAGGGCACAAGCTCTGACTGCATCTAACAGATTGGGCAGTTGAACCAGAGGAGGCTTCAGAGCACACATGACATTCAGGTGTGGCTCAATGCAAAAACCACTTCAATGTCTCTGCATCATGACTGGAAGAAACAGGAGGGCTCATTTATAGACACTTCCTTCTCTGGTTTTGTAGAGAAGACGGTTTCACGACGTAGAAGCCCACAAGATGGGTCTAATATCTCAAGCACTGATAGCTGGATAGCCAACCGAGGATTGTTGGTAATAACAGCCAAGAACTGTTGGTAATAATAACTTGAGAGAAAAGTACAAGATGAGACTGGACAAGGGAGCCATACAGAGGTAAGGCACCTCTTTTCTGGGACAAACACCCTTGCTACAGTTCCTGAAGATAAGCACAACATAGAAGAACAATAATTTCGTACGGTTTATTTATTTAAACGAAAGGATAGAACCTTACCTTGGGCAGGATAGGAGCTACCCTACTCAGGGTGCACACATTCACAAGCATGTGAATGTCTCCCATTATGAATTCAGGTGTTCACTCACACTGCAATTTAAGCAAGCAATATCATTACAGTACCAAAGAACAATGTGTACAGGAATGCTCAGGTTTCCCCAAAGAAATTGCTCAAAGGACTTGGGATATGACATAATTTCTTCTCTGAAATGACAGAATATCTGCTAAGGTCACTGAGGTGATGCCTTTACTTCTATGCTAACCATGCCTGGGAATTTACTGGCCATGGAGTCTGTCTGGCATTGAACAAATTGTGTCTAGCCTTGTAAATATTCTTAACTCCAAAAGAGGGTAGCCTGATACAAACCACTTCGTGCAAGTGGTCTCTTGAGAGAATTTGTGCTTGAGCCCTTTCTAGGAATTATTTAAAGGTCTCTTAGTTGGCATGGGACAAAATTATACTGGAGAAGACTTTAGGAATATACTTAGATAAGTACCTTGAAAGTTTCTCTGGGTTATTCCTCCAGCCTAGAGATAACCTTATCATATTATGGCACTACTTTATGTGGTATGCTATGGTGGAATAAATGAAGAGAGACTGAAAAACAAATAGATGGAAGTATGAAGAAGACAATCAAATTATTGAATCAGTGTATGGTATTTTTTTAAGGGAAGGTTACCTTTATTTCTCCTGAAATAAGTTCTACTATCCTGGAGAAGAATCTGAGATGTATGTAAACATTTCAGGTCCGGGTATCTAAAGACTGTTGCACTAATAGGAGGTTTTCCAGAGTTACAGAAATGTTGGATATTAAATTTTGGACTTAAAGAATGGATATACATTCAACTGTGTGCCCTGGGTACCTTTTGACAATCACCATCAAAATGTTTCAAGACAATGCCTGGATTTTCTCTGCAGATTATTGATCTTTAAATCTCTTTTTTTTTGTGTAGAGTAAGTAGAATTTAGAGCTCTAAACCTAGACCTAAACACTAGCATAACTATAAATACAACTCCATTTGTAATCCTAGCCCTAAATGAAAACTGTAACCCCAAATCAAACCCTAAAAGCTAGTCCTAAATCCCTAAACCTAACTCTGCATTTTAACTTTAGAATTTTATCCTGACCCTCATCCTAGCCCTCAACATAAGCTTTACCTTCAAACTAAAACCTAATTATAAACCCTAAGTCTGACCTTAGCCCTAAACATAAACGCACATATATATGAATACTTTTAATAAAAATGTTAAAATATAAT
>NW_008661187.1:0-42147 GCF_000695815.1 Acanthisitta chloris
TTAATATAATAATAAAATAAAGATCTTCCTGGTTCTGTTTTTGATTGGATGGTAACTAAGCAATGTAGACCAAGACCAAGATCACTAAATTAATATTTAGATTCTGAATAAGCAGTCCAATTGCAACAGTGGAATAGGGAATACATGGTAGAAAATGAGGGGGTCATTTTAAGGATACCCAGAAAAAAAACCTCAGAGAAAAACAGGAAAGAAAATACAGAGAACAAACTGTCAGAGGAGAAAAAAACCCACAAATCAAGCCAAATCTTCTACCATGCTATTTCCACTTATTTGACTTGTTGCAAAAATTGCTCAGATGTAGTATCTATTAGCATAATAAATTGCAATTTATAACATATCTCTCAAATGACAAATTTAGATTAATTTCCATGCTTCTTAACAAATTCTCCACTGGCAAAATATTTACTGCTAGGGTGCTAAATTCTTCAAGGATTGTTTTCACATGGATAATTGGGCTTTATACTGTATCGTGTAGAATTAATGAATTATCAGAAAATTAATCTTAATCTGGATTAAAGGTTAAATATTATGCTTGATCATGGCTGTAAACAATGAATGCTAGGATTCCTTCCAAGAACTGACAATGATTTATGGAAAAGCTGTGGCAGAATATTTTAAATGATGAGGCAGGAAAGGACTAAGAACAGGAGTGGTGTAAATAACTGTTTTCTTGATTATTTGTGTGTGTGTGTGTGTGTGGTGTGTGTGTGTGTGTGATAGGTAATATGCACTTACACAACCTTAATTCTAAAATTATCATGTCATCTTGACAGAATATTGTATTAGTTACACAAATAAAGTAAAAGTTTTAGTTTGTTTATAAATGGATTTAAATAACAAACCAAGCTAATCTAACCAGAAAATTTCATTAGATTATTTAACCTCTTGGCTACTGTGCCACTTGTTATCTTAGTACTAAACCTTTTCATTTGCAGTTTTGTAAAGTTTTGCCTTTCACAGTTTTTTGTGTTGATTGGCATTTTTTTACATTTTAGTTTTTTTCAGTAATTGAAATATTTTGAAGGTGTTCTCTAAAATCATTGATGTTTGCTGCCTATTTCTCTTAAACCTTCATTTACATTAATATTTACTTACAGGTAATTTACAAATAAAGTCATAACACCAGGCTAAATTAATCCTCAGTATCATATAAAGTCTTGTATAATGAGTATGGATTTGCCATGCAGTATATTTTTCAACAAGATTACAGAAGTTTATGTATTATCTGGAATAAGAAAATAGATGGTTTGGATACATTTCCCCCCCTAACTTCACATTTTAATCTGCTTTTCAAAGTTCTAGGAGATAAACCAATAAAGTATGAAGAAGCATTCCCTATATTACCTGTTCAAATACTAATATTTTACCCTATTAAGATATTGTCTTGATTGTGAAGGAGTTGAGGAATCAGTATCAGGCCATTAATTAATCTTTTGCAAAAGTGGTATCTCAACTGAATATCTCTGTGAAGATATGACCTGTTATCAGTGCAACAATTTGCAAAACTAGTAATGACTACTAAAAGTAGCCATAAAATAACGAAGGGATTATTTAAAATGACATGCCTATTTGATTTCCACTTATTATCCTGGTGTTTTCTTTGCAGTTAGTACCTACAGCAGCTTTGATAAAAGCTTAATATTAGGAAAAAATTGGAAATAACTAATTTTAGAAAAAAAAATACACGTTTTTCTTGGTAGCCTGTTTACAGCATTTCCGCAAATAAGGAGAAACAAGTATATTGGAGATGAGAGATTGTTAATATCTTAAATTAGATTTGCTCTCAGAACCAAATGTGACATGAAATTAAATCTTAAGAGTCAATTCTTATACATAATTGCTGCAAAATTCTTTGGAATTCTTCATAACTAACAAGGAAGTTGGGGGTGCATGGGAGACTGGGAGGAGACACAGTCAGGACAGGTGACCCAAACTGACCACAGGGATATTCCATACCATATGACATCATGCTCAGTATATAAGGTGGGAGGAAGAAGGAGGAAGGGGGGACATCTGGAGTGATGGTGTTTGTCTTCCCAAGGAACCGTTACGCGTGATGGGCCCTGCTCTCCTGGAGATGGCTGAACACCTCCTGTCTTTGGGAAGCAGTGAATTAATTCCTTGTTTTGCTTTGCTTGTGTGTGCAGCTTTTGCTTTCCTTATTAAACTGTCTTTATCTCAACCCATGAGTTTTTCTTACTTTTACCCTTTCAATTCTCTCCCACATCCCACTGGTAGGGAAGGAAGCAAGTGGCTGTGTGATATTTGGCATCTGGCTGAGGTTAAACCACAATGGCAAGATATTACAGTGTTTCACCACCCTGATAGCAAAAAAATTCTTGATTATATCCAATCTAAATCTATCCTCTTAAGATTATTGTATATTTAGATTATAGGTATAATAGGACATTATACCATGTCCTATTGCAAAAGACACTAATCTTTCTTATTGAACCCCCTTTCAGTATAGAAAGCCCATAATAAGGTTTCACTGGAGTATTCTTTTCTCCAGGCTGAATGACCTCAACTCTCTCAGCCTTTCCTCATACAAGCCATGTTCCAGCCACCTGATGATGCTAATGGCCCTCCCCTAGACAGTGTAGCTGAAAGGAGAAAACAAGTGTTCCCGTACAGGGGCTATGAAAGCTACTTAACTCTGTGGTACTCTGGAGAGACTTAATTTTTAAAGGTCACTGTAAACTTGTGGAGGATTTGTGATCTTCTTTGGAAAAATGGAATTTTCCTGTAAAATGTTTCGGTCACACTTTATCTATGGATTTGAAAGAAGATTAATCACTGGTTCTGACCCTTGGAAAATAACTTATCGTGGCCAAGTGTTTGGTTTGGGTTTCCAGTATGTTTGTTACCATTTCTTAAAAGTGATAAAATTTTGCTCTTAAATACCTACGTATGATTGTTTTAGTAGAATAAACTTAAGCAGCAACCGGATGGTGAACATTTTTTACTAGGGTAAAATGCTGTGTACTAGAGAGGTAGTCTCCTAAATCTGAGGTATAAATTGGGCATAAATTTTAACAGTGAGAGAGATTAGTCACTGGAGAAACAGCAAAAGGAAATTAATTTTCTGTCTTTTGTTAACAAGGGTAGATGACTCTCTTTTCACAGATGTATTTCAGCCAAACAAAAGGTTTTTGATCAATAATAAGATAACTGGTGGAAAGTTGATACCCTGAGTCATACAAAAAGCGAGGCTAGTTTGAATACTCCTATCAGTGCTATGAATAATGTACATAAGTATCAGGAAGTTTTTGCTTATGGCTTGCATACATTTCCCCTTTCATAATCATCTTTTATTGTACTACAGCAGAACTACTTTTGCTCTATTATCAGAAGTACTAGAACTTATCTTTATTTTTCAATCAAAATTATTTTTCATTGGAAAAATGCTGTTTCAATATTTGGGGATATTTTCAGGTTAAAAAAAGTCAAAAACTTCAGTAATTAAATACTTTGGGAGTTGTTACTTTTTATGAAATAAACCTGATTGGGTTTGATTGGGTTTTTTTCTTTCTTTTTAAAAGTAGAGAGAAATTTAAATTCTATCGCTGTTTTATGTAGTGCTTAGATCTGAATACTGCCCATTATCCTTTCTCTTGCATTCTTGAAATAAATAGGTTTGTTATTACTTAAATATAAATCCATATTGTAATTTTATCATATCTTCAAATGAAGTATCTAGAATTGCATCTTTAATTTCTTAAGGGACTTTTCCTAACATTTCCCTGATATTTGAGCTACATGTAGTAGAAAGTGGCTAGAACATTGTTACACAAAACTGGAGATACATATTTTATGCTTTTCTCAATCTGACAGAGGCCAAACTATCTCTTCTCATTAAACTATCCTAGCTAGCTAGCTGCTTCTAGAGTAGCTAAGCAAGGTGGGCCCATTGTTCTACTTCCCATTCATTTTATAATAATCATGTTATTGTGAGACTATCAAGAAAATAAAGCCATGAAATTTAGGTTCTTGTGGCTTGAATGAGAGAATGCCAGAGGGAATATTCATGTGAAACCTAATGATGATGTCTGAGGAAGAATAAGTCTGGGTTTTCTGAACAAGAGATTATATCTGAACTTCTCTTAATCTGTTACTTTTAGTTTGCGTGGGGTAAAAGTATCAGGAATATTTTGGATAAGGGACTGTTCTTTAAATATGATTTACTAAACCTGGTTGAGAGGGTTTTAAATTACCTTATTTGATCTTTCAACATATAGTCCAGATTCAGCTATATTGAGACTGAAGAAACTGTTACCCTAAAGATGCACATGCAGCATTTTTTGTGTGTGTTGCAAATTCTTCCTTTTGGGTTCATTCTATACATGATCATTTGATCATCCATTTCTACCCAGTCATATTAGCAGATGGGAGAATAAAAGGTGCTGAGCTTGAGGGTGTGCAGATAAGTGGGTGAATGGCTGTTATTGAATCAATTTCATCTATAGCTTCTAAGTGCTTTTTTAGAAATGCATGCTTGATAGAGTTCAAGAATGAATGGTCATTAGAACATAAATGTCACAATTTATGTTTCCTTTGCTATCCTATGTTGACTGAGAGCCACTGAAACTTGTTCCTCTTTTCCCTCTAGTAGATATTATGAAACTAACATTTTCTGCAGCTAAATGTAAGACATCTCGAAACTCTCCCTTTAGAGAGAAGAGAGAGTTTTCATTTTAACGATTGACACAATTCCTGGTTTAAAAGGAAAGCAATTTGTCAAAATTGTATTAACTGCAGAATGAAGACTGAAAATTGATATTGTTAGTCGACTCAGATGCATTAGTGCAGAACAGCTGTTTTAGCTAAATCCCTCAGAATTGCCAAGTTTTGACAAGTATAAGGGAATTTCTTTCAAATTGTCTGGTGAGACATTGCTATCTAATTCAAAGAGATATCTCCAGAATTAGTGTTGATGAGAATTTTCCCCTCTAAAAGCATTCTTTTAAAAATATGCTTAAAGGCATTCACTATGTGTGGGTTTTTTTCAAATTTGTAACTGCTGTAGAATAAATTATTCTCTATCAGGGAAAATTTTTGCTTAATTTTTTTTAACATTTAGCTCCTCCCTGTCTCATTGCCCCTTTGTTTCGAGAAGCACATTAAAAAGTATTAAAATAATTAAAATCATTAATACTGATGAGTCATGTGTATTCTTTGAGAAGCTAAGTGTTTCTGAATAAAGGCAACTTTTGGAATACAATGTTATTAAATTTTTTAGATTTCAAAAATTTAGTTAATTAGAATGACTATACACATTAAAAGTACTTTAAAACTTGTTTTACTCTACATGAAAACAAAAATTTACAGATTTTCAGCTTTTACCTATGCAACTCCCCTCTGGCTACTAATCTTATTGTCTTAGCAAGCACCCCATTTATATGCATTCTTATCACTTCTCTTGAAACTGGAAAGGATTAATCTTATTGTCTTAGCAAGCACACCATTTATATGCATTGTTATCACTTCTCTTGAAACTGGAAAGGACAGTGAACTTGTGTCAGTTACAAAATAAACTAAAAAAAAAATAAATTCAGTAGTACATGTTTTCCCAAAAAGGCAAATTAAGTCTGCCTCTGTGATATTTCAGAGAATCTTAGGAAATGGTTGAAACTTGCCATTTCATAATACTTGCAAGTATGAACATAACAAAAAAAAAGTCACTTTTTTATTTTCTCAGGTTCTGGTGGCCATGGAGCAGTACCTCTGCTCTTATTCCATTTGTTTCCTAATGCTTCTTCAAACATTCAAGTTTTATTATCAGTGAATTACTGTTACCTAAATTGTTTAAGTTTCCTCCTTCTCCCTGAAATGTTTTCTCCCCTTTTCTTCTTCCTTATATATCCTATATGCCATATATGCCATGTATATTTTTTCTATCTTCCTATTTGTATAAGAGAGAGGAATCTCACTAAGTTGATTTTATAGACATCTCTTCATTACAAACATGTGGTGTTCAGACTCAGAGAAGCTGTAATCTAGCTAACTTCATTTAATTAACCAAACAAAATTATGTTACTGATTGAGGCTGTGGGAATTCCTTGTACAGAGATGGATGATCTGTACTTTTAAAATTCTACCTGGAATTCTTTACCAAATAAGAGAAATAAAAGCAGTATCCTACTTTTCTAGCCATACTAATAGCTCTGACTATCACATTTTCATACACATTACCCTTACTTTGTGGATTGTCTGTCAGTTTGAAAGGTAATTTCTTTGTGTGACCAAGTGTATGAAGCAGCATCTGCAGACTAATCTATGCTATAAGCATCTTACAAGTGAGGATCTTAACACCTGATCTAAAATCTAATTTTCTTTAATATTTTAAAGGCTGGTTTTGCTGCCAGACTCTTCCAGTTAATATTGATAGATAGAGGTATTGTTTTAGAAAGATGTTAATTTTGGTGTCCTCTCTGGAAGTATTGATGCTAATGCAAGGCCCCATGGACCTGCAGCAACACAGAGTATAAAGCTCATGGGTTTACTCATTTTTAATACATTATCTATCATGTGCTTTAATCCATGCAATAATCCTTGTAAATGCTAAAAATGTGAAGAGAACTGCAAATAAGAAGTAGACATCTAGAGATATTGCTCTTCTGACACCTGTCATTGGGAGAAGACAGAAGGAAGTACTTCAGCCCATAATCTGTCTTTTCATTCAGAAATCCAGTGTTGGAACTTTATTTAAGTGGGAAAAATCTTTTTGTTTTATCAAGTTATTATCAACATTATAGTAGAAAATAGTAGTGGAGTGCGGGTAGGAGCCAAAAGGCACATGCACAGAAGATCGTATTCAGAGATGCCACACACCCTGAAACACACACTGAAAGGTGTGTGAAGGCCCAACAGACACACTCTGGGGCCCAGGGTGGTGCTGGTGATGCTCTGCTGGTGATGCTGTGCCAGTGGTACTGATAGTGCTGGTGGAACAGGTGCTGGCGGAACCACGATGGTGGCTCATCCTGTAGGTAGATGCCTGTGGCCTGCTACTCCTAGACGTTCAGCTCCTCTTTTTGCAGACAGCACCCAGTAATACCCACTAAGTCCTGCCTTACACCACGCCCTGCAGCGCGGGAGGTGAAGTGAGGTGAAGCAGTGCAATGACCATTCTCACTAGGCCAGTGAGAATGGCCTGAACTGGATCTGGTGGTGCTGGTGAGCAGGAGGGTGCAGGAGGGACCAGTGCCACACAGAAGCAGTGGAGGCAGTGAGCTCTGGTATGAGGGACCGGCCAAGCTGTGTCTAGAAGCCATCAGAGCAAGCAAAATCATCGGGAGAAACTTATGTAAAAACAAACATTTTAAATTAGAGCCCTCCTTTTAGGATTACATCACACAATAATGCAAAAAAAAGATATTTCATGAATAATAACTAATTTGGTGGGTTTTTAAAACTTTTATAATGAGATGGCACATTGGTGACAGTCCTCTTCTGGTTATATGTAATGCTGCCACTGCCACTATCTTCTGTTTTGAGCTAATTTCCTAAGTTTTGTCAATGTGTTCTTTAACTTTGAACAGGCAGAAGATGTCACAGCCCAAATACCAACGTCAAGGTCTGATTCATCCTTTTCCCACCTGAACCCTGGAAGTCATCAGGCATCAGAAAGTGTTGATGCGTAAGTGTTGCAGAGCACATGTGAGCAATGACTTCAAGTGCAAGAAAAGGTCAATGAGGACATATCTGAGATATGAAAAAACAGCAAGAGTTTGTCTCAGCAGCTGAGCAAAGCCAAACCAAGAGCTAGAAGGCTGGAAAAGGAAAAGGAAGAACTTAAAAAGCCCTCTGGGAATAGATATTGACTTCAGATATATGGCAGAGAGTTACATAAGGCCTAGAGGCAGGCAAGGGAGCAGCGTGCTCTGCACCTTGAGAAAGATCAAGAGAGAAAAAGATGTCATCAGGAAAGCATAAGGGCTGTGTGGCTCGTTACAGGCTGCACCAACAAATGGTCTAGCTCCGCAGCAAAAACCTTGGGGGAAATCCCCCACTCTTAATCCAACCCAGGATGCTCCCCAAATGCAACCCCACATCTGTTGGCTAACTTGCTCCTACCAGCTCAGGATGCTGCACATCCATACCATGGGATGACCTCCCCAAAAAACATCACAGCCCCCCACCCATTCCCCTGCAGGATCCCTGGGGTTCCCTCCCTCCTCAAAATACCCTAGAACCCCCACACCTACACCCCACTGTCCTTGGGGTGGGTGTACTCCAAAACACCTCGGTCTCCCCACATCCAAACCATCACCCCCACTCCCAGACTGTCTCCCTAGATACTGTCCAGCCAGGTGAGGAACTCATAGATGCTGCTAGCAAGGGCACATTTAAACTCCACGAGACTGTACTGGATACCCCAATACTATTGGGGGTGGGTCAGGGTCACCCCAACCCCTCTCTTCTTCCTTCCTTCTGCCCTCCTACTCACATCAGCCCCAAAGATGGTCTCTGCTTGTGGACCCTCATTGAAGTATTGATGGTGGGAAAACTTACATTTTTTACTCAAGAAGACAGAAACTACTGAATATTTTTGGAGTGTGTCAGTTTATTGCTGCACTGTGAAGTTTCCCTGGTTTACAATTTTTGCCAATGTCATGCTGGCAGATTGACCTTAACTAATGATGTTTTTTGGTCATCTAAGTCATTTTTGGTCACTCTTGGAAAGACATAATAGTATGGAAGTATATTCTATATATTTTTCCTGAAAAACATTGTTCAGTGCTAATATATAAAAGGGTCTAGGGTGAAACTACTGCAGGAATAATTGTTTATGCCTCTATTCAAAAAGCATTAAAATACTTTTATTACCTACTGCATCTTTAAAGTAGATTGTCACCTATAAACAGGAGTAAGCAAAGAATCATAACAAGAAAAATCTGTTCTGAGCCTGTAATGCTGCTAACCTTTTCTGAGGATATATTGTTTTAAAACTTTACAGCTTTATTATTCCTCATTTCTTACAGTGTAAAATCTTGTACAATGAAAGAGAATATGATTAGGGAATTTGATACTCTGATTATTTACAGTGTTACATTTTAGGTTTAGCAGTTAGCCATTTCTGGCATATGCAACTTCTTGGCTCTTCACCAGAGGAAAATTGTTTCTAGTTGAAACAATCAACCATACTGAATCTAATGTACCTTGAGAGTTAGTGATGAGTGTCAGTGATTTATAGGCCATTCAGCTATAAACCAATGGTTTCTACCGTGGTGTGGTAGATGCATTGATAAAGAAATCACTGCCACAAAGCAGAGGAAATATGAGCATATAGAAAAACATTTCAGAGCCTGCTGGCCAACCACGATTTTTTTTTCTTCTATTTTTCGACTGATGTGCACTGTTTTGAGCTCTAACATCATGCTTTAGGACATACAAGCAGATTCTGTACTTACGCTAGAAGATGTTCTGAAGAAATTTTCAAGATTGAAGGATCAAAATTTTATTTATTTATAGGTAGAAGAAGGAAAAACAGGGAAATTCTTATCTAAGGAGAGAAGAATATGGGTTCCGTGGAGCAGTAATCAGTTGGCCTACCTTTTTTTAGAGAAACTTAGTTTTCTATGTAATTTTCCATTATTTTTTTCTCATTCTGTTCTAAGGTGATCAAGAATGAAGAGCAGCCTAAGGAGATGATACCACCTGTATACTTCTAAATAAAAAAAACTAGGGAGAAATCTGTATTTTTAAAATTGTTTTCAGAATATGTTAAGAGTGCCTTTTCTTTGGAACTCTGCCTACCCAGTTTCACTAACATCATGCTTTGAATGCAATTCTTGCTTAGAGATGCTTGATGGTAATTCAGAATATTTTGACATTCTTGAGCATTCAGGATTTTCAGTACAAAATTCCACTCTACCTAATTGGAATGCTCTTAATTAGGATTCATTAATTATGATTTCTTCCTGCAAATCGACTGAAGCCTGACTAGACTTAAAGAGTAACTGACATTTAAAAGTGGCTATAATGCAATTTATTTCAGTTTTGATGGATAAGTTAATGGTACTTATGTTCCTTTTGTGTGCACTGGTCTCAGAAAACTCAATTATTCCTTAGCTCTGAGGAATGTAGTGGTCTTATTTATTGCTTCAGTTCCATTCCTTCCTATATCCTCTTTCTGTTTTAAAGGCTGAAGGACAAGTAAAGAAGTCATTGAAAACATTATGGCCTTCTTTGTGTATTCGTATTGATCATCAACATTATTCTCTTAGCTTTTCTATTTGAGATTTTTTTTTGCACTATATTTTAATTTAAACTTCTATCTTAAGGAGAATATCTAATTGAATTGAAATAGGAGCATTGCTTTTAAGATCTAAGCATTGCTCACCTCATTATCAATGTTGCTGGATCTGTATGTGATGAAGTATAGTACAAGTCCTAATGGTGTATTGAATTGAGTCTCACAAGGGTAGGAAGATAGGATTATCATATGAAAGTAAAGTTTAGATGTCTAAGCTAAACACTGAAACAAGATGTTGGTGAATAGGGGAAATTCTCACCAAAATTGTCTTTTGTGAATATGGCTAAACTGAAGAAACTTGGAATGCATTCTAACCACATCCTGCGTGTTGGAACGTGATCTGCATCCTGGCCCTTGCACCCTCTTGCCCCTCCTGCCTGGCTGCATGAGTAGAGAGAAGTGGGATAGTGGTGTGTTTCAGTAAATTCCTGTCTGATTATCAGAGAGCAAGAACTGCACTCTTCTCTAAGTTTAGATACAACTAGGGTGCTTGTCCTAGCAAAAGAAAAGGATGATTGATTTCTAAAGGATGCCTTGAAGAGTAATATATATTTCTCACGAAATTCCAAAGCAATCAGATTTTATTCATATGCTTAAGTGGGAGCATACAGATGTAATGCAGTGCCATGGAGTAGCCCTGAATGAGAATAATGGCTAAGTATACCTGGAACAAGTGTCATGGTTAGCAACAATGCAAGGCATTTTTTACTTCCCAGTACAATATCTAATACCAATATGATGCTTTATTTTTGTTCATGAAACCTGTTCCCAATAGAGTGAAAATTACTCCTAATCTAGGCAAAACAAAACGTAATATATGAAAAACATGAAACTAGATATTATTTTTATAATAAGGGAGAAAAAAGAATCGCACCTAATCATTCATACATCTATCTAAATGCATTAGATAACATAACAACTATGAACAGTGAGTACACAGCTACAGGTGAGATCAGTAAATTACAAAAGACTAATGTTATCTTTATTTTCTAAAATTTTAGTATCTCTATAGCTGATGTCAACACAGTAGAAGCAATCTGTCTCATCAGATGGTGCAATTTAAACATTAAAAGTAACGAAATTGTATTGTTAGTATGAAAAAAGCTATCACTGTTTATCAGAGCTGGATTTGCTACAGTCTTGGATTTGTCTGAAAGTCTTTTCTGCTGAAAGCTCAAGCTAATCTTATCACACTAAATGCATAGATGGAGATATGTCTTTTGGAGTATAGGACAGCCAAGCATGATGTCCTGCAGTCCTTGGTGCTGAGCGAAGAAACCAAGAGATTTGGAAGCTTATTTAAAAAGGGCCTCTTAAGCACCCCGTAGCCTGAGCAACCCATAGACTGTCCTTTAGGCCTAAAAAGATTTAAAGTTTTGGGCTGAAAAAGATTTGAAATTTTGGGGAAGATTTGGGGTATTGCCAGGGAAAAAACTGCAGGAAGTCAATCTTAATCTCTAAGAATCAAGTTAACGGGCATGAATGAGCAAAGCTTTTTATACTAGTTAGAAAATCTGAAGGAGTGGGACAGCTAAAGCCTTCCAGATACAGTCTGGGAAGAAAATCCCAGGGCATGGATGAAGTCAGATAGCCAGGCAGATCCATTTGTTATGGGAGATGTGGGCACAGTGCACTGGATTTCAGCAGTTACTTCACAAGAAGCAGCACATTTAATCTAACAAGTCTCTGGTAGTACAGCTTCAAACAGATTTTATTAACTTTGAATTTTTTTTAAAATGAAAGCCAGAAAAATTGCCTGAACAATTTGTGAACTTCTTATGGTCTTTATTTAAAGGGTGCAATGTGAATGCATTTTATTTTTAACTTATGCATTCCTATCATATAAATGAGTATTCCTGCTATACAAATTGCAACTAACTAATCTGTAACTCTTTTATTTGGTGGTTTAACCATGTACTTAATAGAAGTACTATGTGTTGAACAAAGGTTTTATGGTCCAGCTCAATGAGTATCTCTGCATATGTATTTCTATTTATATAAATACATAAAAGTAATGAAAACTGATATGACAAAAAGCTCTGCTACAGATTTACTCAATAAAAAAATAAAAGTTTTAATTTTGTTAAATGGAAAAAAAAGAATGTTCCAATATCATGTGACACAATGACATTTCGAAATCAATTTGAAAATTCAGTAGAGTTTTAAATGTGGGGGAAATTACAGAAATACACAAGAACTAGAACTAGGTGCAGTTCTTTTAAGACTTCAGAAGTATTCTGAAGAACCGTATGGACTCACTTACCTTCAAATAATGGATGTATCTTTATTTTACTTGTTGTTTATTTTCTGCTTTTGTGACAAGATAGTTCAGAAATAAATAATATTCATTTATTTTTGAAGAAAATGTGCCTAAAAAGATCTTGTCCTGAAGCTATGTTGCTGATATTGGAAGTTTTTCCATTGCTAGGCATACATGTTTTCAGCATATATGCTGGCAGGAGATATTTTAAAATATTCTGATATTTAAGCTACTTACTGAACCAAAGTGATCTGAAAGAAGGTCATTACAAAACAAAATTAATATTTTCACTCCAGTTTCCCATATCTTGATGCAAAATTTCACTTGAATGCAAAAACTATATTTATTGCTGTATTTTTTAATAAGTGTTCATCAGGTTTAAGTTTTCCTCAATGGTTTCATACAAAGGCTGTCCTATATTCCAACTGTCAGCTAACATCTGTTAATAAGGACAGGAAAAAATAATTAGAAATGGTATGCTTTCTTTTTTCCCTGGCACAGTACAAACAATAAGTAACACTGTGTAAGACACAGAAAAGACTTTTACGGAAAAATAAGTATGTTCTGCCAAACAAATCACAGTGGGCACTTTAAGCAAATTTAACAAGTAGGTAGAATAAATATGGTGCTATACGATACATATTTTATGAGACCGCAGGCCCTTACATATTTTTTCATAAATTTTTAAACCTGTGCAATTTTCCACTCCAATAATTTAAAATGAAAAATGTTTTAGCTTCAGAGAAAATTAGTTAAAGGACTGAAAACCTTTGTATGAATAGAGAAACTTTGTTTAAGACAAAGAAAATAGATTTTTTTAAAGGGAAAACCCAATTTGTATAATTCTGCTGATTGCTGGAAGTAGAAGAGTGCATAAGTAATTTAGAAGTGCAAATTGCCTTGGGTTGGTTAGTAAATTACTGTGATGTATTCAAAATTGCTTCCCATTGGTTACAAAACACATTAAGGCACAACTCTTGGAATTATTGCTGTAGATAAGACAGAACACATCAAGGCTTTCACTCACCAAACATAATAGTATTCAGCTTTTCAGTGAAAAGCAGGCAGAATTGGTTGGTTAGTGTCCTCCAATAATGTGAAGGAGTTTTTATTTCTTTCCAACTTCCAGTACTCATCCTGAAAATCATTTGTGATGGGATTATGTTTGAAGCACACTCTATTTGTTCAGAATAAACACAGAACTGTGGAAGAAGTGGATCAATGGGAATAATTAACTCATGTTAAAGTTTTTATTATAAACATATTCTCAAAAACAAAGAGATACTATATTTCAGATTGATTGTGGTGCTGAAAATTCTCAGGACCTTGTTATCTCTAAAATGAGAAATTAATATTGTTTCTGACTTTAGCATGAAGGATATTAACCTTGTAGAATGGAAAAGAATTTCCAAAGTTTTGATTTCTGGTAGAAAACCAAAGCTAAATGTTTGTCTTCTATTGCAAGACCAACTTTACAGTTGTTAGCAACTATAGTCTGTCCCTTCTTGTACAAAATGACAAAAATAGTTGTTTAGAATCATATGTCAAAAGATGATCTTAACTGTGATTAAATATATTTTACATGTATATAGTTAACTCATTCCAGGCAGAATAAAAGTATCTTGGCAGGACATTCAGTCCTAAAACACATTGTAGAAGAGTGGCTTACAATCTCAGCCACTGAAGATATCTGGAATGTTTTTAAATGCTCATGAATACATCAGATGTTTAATAGGTTGTGGACTTATCTAAGGTCTAATACAATGCTGCAGACTGCACTCAGTCATGAAATTTGATTTTTCAGATGTGCCCCATGTGGTGTGACAGGTCCTACGTCAAATACTATTTCTGCATTGTGTTTTATAATAAGAAAATCTTGGAAACTACTGCTTGAACATGTGTAATAAAGCAAAAAATAATTTATGTTGTTGCTGAGGTAGAAAGAAACTCTATGTGCAAAGGGTTGACTATGAAATTTAATTCATGGTAGATTAATAAAATAACACATGACCTGGTACCATGATGAAATCACAGTCAATTGTTATTATGGAGCATTTGCTTATATATATTTTAAAACAAAATATTAAAATCGAAATAGAAGAAGTGTATAATAGACTACTAAAGTTAGGAGAACAGAAAAAAATCAAGATAAAATGATTGTTTCAAAACAATCATGTTTAAATCTGATAGTTGATTTTTGTTTATTATTCATGTTGTCATAGTGTTTGGGAGTTCTTGAAACTGGCTGGGGCCTATCATACTTAATAGTGTGGAAGCAGAACTTCACAGAGTTTGCAATCTTAAGTGTTTCGTAAGTGTTGGTATGTGAAAATATGGAGAGTCTAGAGGAAATGGGAGCAATCAGTAGAGGTTAGCTATGTAATTGTGTCAGTACAATGCAGACTACTTTTTCGTAGGAGTTACAAAACTGAATGTTTAAGTATAATTAAAGGGAGAATAATTGGTTAGTATGAGAGAAATGTTTGTTAGAAAATTTAGAATCAATTTGAGGTTTGAGGGAGTATTATGGAGTCATCTTGTCCAACTTCCTGCTCAAAGTCATTTGGCAACAGGAAGGTTTTAGAAGTTAAGGAAGTTTTGGAAGAATTTTTGACTGAATAAAAAGCTGTTGGTTACTATTACAAAAGATCCTGAAGAGTCTTTGCTTTCAGAGTAGACACATAATCTATGTTCAATTTAAAAAAGTATATTCAAGTTGGTGCAGGGATGTGAAAGGCCATGACATGAGAAATGCTAGAGGCATGGTCAGGGAAACTAAGGAATGGAGGTTAGCCAGGGACATTAAGGATAATAAGAAAGGCTTCTACAGGTATGTTGCATGCAAAAGGAAAGCTAGGGATAATGCGGGCTCTCTCCAGAAGGAAACAGGAGACATGGCTACCCTGGACAAAATAAAGGCTGAGGTTCATAATGAATTCTTTTCCTCAGTCTTCAACTCCAAGTGCTCTAGCCACACTGGCCAGGCCAAGAAAGACAAAGGTGGAGACTGGGAGAGTTAAACCCCTGAACCCACTGTAGAAGAGCATCAGGTTCGAGACTATCTAAGGAACCTGAAGGTTCATAAGTCCATGGATCCTAATGAAATTCATTCTCGTTCCCTGAGGGCACTGGCAGATGTGGTTGCTAAGCCGCTATCTATAAATTTTGAGAACTCATGGCAGTCAGGTGAAGTTCCCTGATGATTGGAAAAAGGGAAATATAACCTCTATTTTTTAAAAGAGGAAAACAGAAGAACTGGGAAACTATAGACCAATCACCTATGTGCTGGTCAAGATCATGGACAAGATTCTCCTGGAAGCTATGCTTAGGCACATGAAAAATAAAATTCTATGATTCTAAGACAATGTACTAGAAAATGATGGGTACTGAAGCAGTCTGAAAGGATAAAAGAGTATTAATTTGGTGTTTGTCAGTACCAGAAAATTGTGTACTCTGGTTTTTGAGATATGACATAAAGCCTGGCTGAGAGTGTAGGTTGGGGAGGTGGATAGGGACAGCCATGTGCCAGTGGTACTGCATAGAAAGGTCTTGGTTCATAGTGATTGCTGAAAGCACAGCAGAGTGACATTGCAAACAGTGACTGGGAAAACATTAGGAATTATTGAGGGGTTTGCAAGAAATCTGCTTAGTCACATTCACATTTAGCTGATGACTAGACCTCATCTAGAGAAGCTGAGAGTAAGATTTCGGTTCAGAAGAGACACACAGATCCTTGAGTTTCTGCCCTAAAGTGGTGTCTAATTTGTAGTGATGAATGGGATTGTAATACATGCTGTGCTAACACAAGATCTAGTTATAAATTAGCAAGATTACAACTTGCCTCTTTTTTATGTTATGGTATTCTGAGAAATGGTCATATAAACTCTATTTTTACAAAGCATTGAGTTCCTGTGTATTTTCACATAAAGGTTTCTGTGATTTCTGTGTCAAACATTCTTGTTTTCTCTCTTGTGATATAGGGTTTTCTTAGCTCTAGAATAACACCAGACTTATTTCATCAAAGATGTAAATCATACAGTAAGATACAGCAATAAATTTACAAGGTGCCTGGAGCTTACTGTTTATTAAAGTTAGAAAATTCTTCTGAGATTTACTTGAAATTTCTGCTACTAAATATTCACTGCTGAACAACTGAACACACTCACTAGGTGTTACTGTTTAAATAAGAAGAAAACAAAAAGGGGTCTTGAAAGATCCTTTAACAGATTTCAAAGTGGGCTAGAAATTGAAAGTCTGCCACAGTACTTAATGTATGATAGAAAGTCATTTGGGGACCTTTCAATCCTTTATTGATTTTTTTGGTACTTTGAAAAGTGCTAAAATATTTTAAAGCTTTGGTTTAGGCAATCATGTATGACTCACAATATCGGAAAAGATAAAAAGTTTTTAGAAAAGTGTACTATTTTTGGATGACCCTCAAATGTCATTGTGATGCTAAAAGAAGATGAAAGAGTATATTACAGCATTTCAGTTGGAAACACATTTTTTTAAAAAATATTATCAGTTATGTTATGCCAATGGGCTTTAAATTATGTAATTGAATGTTAGTATATCGTGGAGCAAGAGACTATTGAAATCACCTTATCTAAGCCGTGGAACAGTACAGACTGCTTGGTACTCGAAGAACTGTGAGGAGGACAGGAGCAGAATGCAAATGTGAAAGGAACCAGAACCAGAACAATGGTGCAAGGAACAGCTGCAATGAAGCTGAGCAGTGCTATAGTAGGCTGATGGGTGGGGTATGAAAGAAGTAGTGAAAGATATAAATATGTAACTGTATAGAAATAAATTGTCTCAGCATCTACCACGATCTGAGTCCGTGCCTTGGTACGCCACAGTATGTAAAACAAAAAAAAAAGGTAATTGGAACCTGGGCTGTTCCTGAAGGTATTTTACTAAGCTCTAATTGTCATTGTTTGCCATTGTTCATTTTAACATTGTTTGTCTAAGGGTCCTGAGAATTAAATTTTTTGCCTGTTTATCACTAGAGAATTGTCTAGCTTGTTATTTTTCATATTACAAAATGCACTGCCCTGTAGAACATATTAAATAGCTATCTTTAATGCAAAGAGAACAGGGTAGTGTTCTAATTATTAACCTGAATAATTTAGCTAATTACCTAGTAGAAGTGTCCGATGGTGCAGTCATTCACTTAGCAGAAGGAAATGACATTGACAAAGGCAAAAATTCAGTTGCTTATTAAATAATTATATAATTTATTGAAAAATGAAACTTATATGTGAAAATATGCAAAACCATAAGCAGGTTTTGTCAATAATTGGTTGTCTTGTTTGTTCACTCATGCATTTAGTTTCTTTCTTGTGTTTGTGATTTGCCTGGATTTTTGTTTTTCTCATTTTGTAGTCTTTTTAGATTGAAGTAATTTGTCTGAACTGTATATTCAGAGTGAACAGTGATTTCACAAATGAAATTACTTCTTTAATAATTTTTTTTTTTTTATTGCTGTCCACAGCTGGTAATTTAAGTACACACATAAGCAGCTGTCCCACTGTGTTCTAGGCAGCTACCTACTCAGGCCTCCAATCATCCACTTGAACTGTACTGAATCATGGTAAACCCAGTATATTTCAAAAGTTTGAGATAGGTATGAAAGATTTGTTCAACAATATTCACTAAAGCAGTAGGACAAGTGAGAAACAGACATTAACTTCTCTTAACAGATACCATTGTGCTAAATTAATCTTGTGAGCATTACTGACAAGAGCTTTCATTTTCTGACCATTATAAACTTTTTTTTCCCCTTACAAATCCTCTGTTTATTTCCAGCTCATAATTGAAGTTTCTGAAGTTCATATGCTCTGACTATTCAGTGGGACATGTGACCAACTAACATTGCTGTATAATAGCCAATTTCATAAAATTTGGCAGTGTGCAATTATACCAAATCCACAGATTTTCTCATTCTGTTATTGTCTTTTGGCAGGAACAGGTGGAATTTAGATTTTCCTTTCACATTTTACATAAAGCCATTAAAATTTTGTTCAACTTGTCCCTAAATGGCTATAAAAAGGAACTGAGCATGGGTCTTTCTAGTAAAAAATGTTAACTTAAATCTATTGAGCAATACTTCTACCTATATTTTTATTCTCCATTTTCTTGTTATCTGACAGATTGAACCTGTAGATGTATTTGCAGGTGAATGGTGGATCAATAGACATCTGTTTTCAAGGGGTTTTTTAGTTTATTTTGCACAGGAAGTTTATTTATTAGGGTTGTAAATGTGAAAAAGATGGGGAAAAAAAAGAAAATAAAATACGAGAAAGCACTGATGTCTCACCTCAAACTTTTAGAGAAGAAGGAATGGGAAATATTAAGTCTGTTAATCTTTTCCTTCTATACATTTGAAGTGACCTGACCTCAGTTCTGTGGCACCAGTTTTGTCAGTTGGAAACAAAATTCACAACTTAAGTTGCTTCCAAGAATTATTGTTCTACTACTGCAAAGAAAACAAATATTTTTCAAGAACTTTGTCTATGGTGGTTTTAAATATTATGTTTTGTAATACCTGTATTTCTTAACCTCTTTAAGACAGCATTGTGTTTTCTGTGATATCAAAGCTGGTGTTATTAGATCTATTTTCTATTTTTACAAAGAAATATTCTAAAAGTTGTAGAGAGCAATATAGCATCTGGCAACTGCTGTGCATTTGAGAACACAAACAGCATTTATTTAGTGACCTGCTTATTAAAACAGCAAAACAACATCTTCAGGGTGCAAAAATGTTTGATCTTTCATCCATAGCAATAAGTTGCATGAGACACAAAGATTCTTCACAGACCTCAAAGCGATGCAAGGGAAAGTATCTGAGGAAGTGGTTTCTTAAAATTTGGAATTTTGCTGAATGGATTCATCATTGTTTGTAACTGTCAATAAATATTGTCTTGGTTTGCCATTTTGCTTGTTTACAGAATAAACTAGTTGTATCATGGCAATCTTTTATTTTTATTGCTTTATTGTGTTGTTATTTATTGTTACTGGAAAAATATGATTACTAACAAGCAGATGCAATGAAAGGTCAGTCTTGGGCTGTGATTCTGTTTGCACAGTTCATAGTAACACAAATATAAAAGGAAAGATGCATTAGAATTCCTGTGCCTTGCCAAAAAGTGCCAATAGTTACACATTTTGCACTGATGAAATATAAGCTCTACAGTCTATAATAACTGGGCACAACCAACCCATGCAACAAAAATCATGACAGTTGAGTTTTGGAATGCATCAATGGCCAATTTATAGGAAAAAAATGTGATATTACAATGACAAACTCACCTTGAGTGCACGGTCTTAGATGGGAGTTGTTTAGATCTGCTCCAGTGCCTTCTGTCTCAAAAACCCAGTACTAAAGGAACAGGTGGCTGAGCCTGCCTGCTGATGAATGAGTAATTTTTAGGGTACATTGCCATATTTTTCTGATTCCTCTCACATTTCAAAAAGTCCAAGCTAAAACCAACAGAGAAGGATGCCAGCAGAAACTGCTAGACCCCTTTCAAATAGTTTACTTGGATTCCATTCAAATACAGCAAGGCCCAAATAAACCATACAAAATCTGTGCACAGTTTGGCAAAACACCATTATTTCAATATTCTGTCAGGAATTACTTACTTACTTGTTAGACTTACCATAACTCTAACACATGGCTCTACCTGTAGAATAGACCATGGAGTAGGAAAAAGAAAATGTGCTTACTCATAGGGCTAGAAGATGAAAACCAAACATCTGGATTTTATTTTTTTTTTTGCATTGTCTGCAAATAAATTATAGGAATAGCAATCCATAGCTCTGATATTAATAGTTCTGAAATTAGAAGGTGAGCAGCCCTAAATGTTCAAAAGAGTGGATAAACTAGTAATCAGATAGAGAAAAATTTTGCACAGAATGACAGTTTATCAATATAATGTTTGGATGCATCTGGAAAAACAAAGAGATAAAAAGTAGACTGAAGCAGAAAGAGAAAAGAGAAGAGCTTGAAAGCCAGGTATAAGACATTACATATATTATTACTCTTGATACTGTACAATAAATTATATCATATTTGTGGCTACAGAGTGAAATGAAGCCTGATGCATTTTCCCACTTTTGCTGTATTTCTATATTAGGACAATAAATTCATGCTTCAATACCTGTCTCATTCTATTAACAGTGTATTTCTCTACAGTATCTGATCTAACAGGAAATTCACTTTAGCACCCTCTCAGCATCTCCAAAGGCATCTTGTTTACAATGATTGCTCAGAAATATTTCTTTGAAAAATGTGCTCAGCTGGAGCAAATAACATTTGCATCTAGTTAGAATATCTGAGTGAATTGTCAGTGTGATTGCTGTGTAGGTGCTTGTGAAAACCATGAAACCATCTCGTGCCCAGTCTATTGACAGACATATTTTTTCTCTTATCTCTTAATAGGCTGCATCACATAAAGACACTTCAGTTTATGTTATCTGATGTCATACATTTCCTGACTTCCATTTTTAGCCTTTTAAATGAAGCTTAGTATCAGATGCATCCTCTACCAAGCAGGAAAAACATTCCTTTTTGACACTTGAAAATCCATTCTCGCACATTCACTTTTAACAGTATTCCACTCTTGAGTAACCTAGGTCATTATTACTGGAAGCAAGTTTCACCTGAAATATTACACTATATGCATATATTGTGCAATACGTATGTGTACACACACACACTCAGTGTTTTGTAGGTTTGATTACATATCCCAGAACATTTTTCTGATAAAATTAAACAAAACCAATGAGATGAGAATTTGTTTGCAAAAATACATACTCAAATTAAATATACAGAGACATTAATTTTTGCTCCTCTTTGCAAATCAGTTGCTTGGAATTAACATGCAAATTTTCTGTTTGGACACAGAATGATGTCTTTTTTATTAAATTACTGAGTTTAGTATCTATTGTCAATGGTGTCTCTAAAGCAGTATTGCTCTTCAGTAAGTGTTTCCCATCACACAAAATGAAAAAAGCTGGTTTTGTGGTTATTCTGAAGCAGAGGGAATTAGATCTACCAGTGGGAATGCTCACATCTGTATATTAAAAATACAAGTATTCTTATTTTGCTGTGCAAGTACTGATAACTTTCCTTTCTGATCTTATACTTTTCAATAATATCTCGTTCCTATGTTTCTTTGAGACTGCTAAACACAAAGTATCAGAAATTATTAGAAATGCTTCTTTAAAGTATTTGGATTTCTATTTCTCATTTTCCTATGAGTAATTAAATCCATTATTGAAATGAAACAATTCCCTATGACATATTGCAGTTCTTTTAATACATTAGGATTTCGTACTTTATGTGCTAGAAATCCAGTGTGTATGCTAATTCTAACAGGAAATATTAAAAAAGGGAATGAAAATGTTTTTTACAGAGGATCTAATGTCAAATGCTTGGCATTACTAGTTGGTATGGGTATCTTACTGAAATGCCACATGCTAATGGTGGTGCTCAATAAAATGTCTTGTGAAATGTGATGTTATTTCACTGAGATGTCCTTTTCCACTATATTTCATGAATCTCTATAATATTTGCTATGCTACCTGCATTAACACACAGATGGTCTAGACAGTGCTTTTTAAAGCCCTCCCTCCAATCCAAAAAGAAACTTGGCCCATCTGAGAATGACTCTGCCCATATTATCTGGATGATAATCTCTTGCACAGCATAGTTCTTGTTTTTCTCATGTGTGATGGAGCTCATCTTTCCACAAGTATCACAGATTCTGCAAATTACTAGGCAATGGTGAGGTGTCCTTCGTGATTACCCTCATCTGATGACAATGAGCTGCTGTTAGGCACTTGCTTTCTTACTCCAGGAAACAGAGAAATGTAAGGAACAAAATATGTAACTGCTCAGCCCTTTTTTGATGTTCTCTGCATAGCTTTATCTCTTGGTTTCAGTATCTCTGTTTCAGTCTCAGAAAGGGAGAAGTGTATGACGTTAGCAGGATTGTACCCCAAATGGGTTAACCTAGCTGTGTAATTGCATATGTGTATGTAAACTAAACCTTAAAAATATTTCAGTAACAGTGCTGTAATTATATTAATATTAATTCACTTTACCTCTAAGAGAAATGGTAGCCTAACTATGGATTTATTTGAAAAACAAGCTGTGAAAAACACGTATTTTGCTATGAACCTTCAGCTATGTTCAAAGCTGCTTTTTATAGACGTAAGAGTTTGTTTTATTACCTGTGGGAGTATATACTTCTTGGTTGTTCTCAGATGAAGTTGCCTTTGAAAAAGTGTAAACCGCTAGTCATTAAAATGTATTTCTGAGCCCTATCTTTATTTTAATTTATTTTTTTCAGGGTCAGCCTGTGTGCCCTGAAATTCTTTTTTTTTAGACTCAGACTCTCATAGCTAACTTAGTCTAAAAGCTAGAGACAAAATAATAAGGATTTCTGGGACTCAGTGCAGAAACAAAGATATGTTGTTTATGAAGAACTGGGAAGTTAAAAGCCCCCTGACTATTCTCAATCTTTCATAGGAGGCTCCTCTAATAAAGCCACTAGCTATTTAAGAGTGCCTGATATGCAAGTAGAATGGATGCCAGCCTTGGCCTTTTCAAAATTATTTTCTTTGTGTCTCCAGGCAGATGTTGCATCTGCCAATCTTCCACCTGCAACACTTTTCTGGCAGTAAATTTTCTAATTCTTTCTTGTAAAGAATTGAACAGAACTCATCTTACCCAGCTCTTTCAGCACATTTAAATAGAAACTTCTTTACAACAGCCTATTATAAATTATTTTATAAAAATTAATTATTTTTCCAAATATAAATAAATATATTTACAAGGGAAGCTGTCATAACCGCATCTTTTGCCCATTCCTAGAAGATACTTTTCTGTAGCCTGAGGAGGACAGAATTTCAGCTAACTGCTACAACAGCCCAGCTCCAGTGGAGCGATGATGAAACAGAAGTGATACAGACAGATGTTTGTCTTGTTTTAATTGCTTACATTACTAGATCTGATCTAAATGGCATTGGATCTGTTGTGCATGTGAAGGCTTATAGCCGTGCCTGTGGGATTTCCAGACATTGGCAATCCATCAGATCCTTGTTTATATGGAATTACCATTTGTCACCTGTGCAGTCTTTAAATGATAATTCTAAAAGAGCGGAGAGAGCTTTTTAATGAAGTGTTTCAAAGTCCTTCTAAAGGCCTAATCTAACTTTCAGCAATAACAACATGAGAAAAAAATGCCTGGTCCATAAACATGTTTACAAAAGGACATCAAGAAGATTCTAGCTGACATATGCGTGTCTTCTGCATTTACTCCAGTGTCCACAAGTTAATTCTGAAAGTTTTATGAGCACATTAATTTACTTATACAGCAGTACATCTTGTGGCTGTGATTGCCAGAAAACAAAGAGAAACTTACTGTGCATATAGTAATCTCAAAGCCTGACAGCATTTCTACACACTAAATTTCCTGAAATATGTACAAGTTTATGTCCTAGCTGAAAAGGCTAGAACTTGCCCCTGTTGCTTAGTTGAAAAACCAAGTCATCTGGGTTAAGTCATCTGCGAAGGAGCTATCATATCTCCTTTAACTGCTGCCACTGGTTATATCCAGAGAAGGAGAGTCTTTACACTGTGTTCAGACACGAATTGGCAAAACTCCCAGTGATTCCTCTTTATGCAGCAACAGGAATGTTTTTGTAAGCATATTAAATTAAAACCTGGCTCAAAAATACATTCTGCAATATAGAGATGCAGTCAGAAAACAGCATGTTGTATGGATGCCACTCCTTCATTGGTTGAACTCTCACTGCTTCTAGGGTCATCTTTTTTCTGCTTACTAGTCTTGTTATAACTGGAAGAAGGCATCAAAATCCAAGGCAATGAGAAATAAACATTGATAAAATGTGAATTTATAATACTTTCCATACTACATGTTTTCTATTTCTCTCTATATTTCACTCTATATTTGATATCTCTCTAGCTTGATTCTTTTTTTGGTGCACAGTATTGTCCTTCATATATGTTTTTCTGTTATGTTTGTGTGCATAAATTTCTTTTCATAGCAGATATATATGTGTAAAAAATAAAAAAATACAACTATCTATGGAAGGACAAGCAGCTTGACACAGACCGTGATATTTTTTCTGGTATTTGAATGGAATTTCATGGAATTGCAATTCATGCCCATTGCCTCTTCTCTTGTAATTGAGCATCACTGAAGAGTCTGTCTTCATTTTCTTCACTGCCCTCCACTAGATGCTTATACATGTTGATAGGACTTCTTGATTCTCCTCTCTAGGAGATCATCTCCCACCCATTTGTTGCACTCAAATTTATCTTTTGTGCAAGGAGGGTAGCACATCATATATATAAGTCAAGAATTTATTATTAGTCTAGCTGAAATCTTAGCAGTCTAATCAAACCATTATTATTGGTCCAGTTGCAGTGTTGCTAGAAATTAGAGTTTTAAGGAAGTACAGTTAAAATTAATATACTCAAACTTTTGAGTATCGATCTCTATCTGTTATAATTACTCTCCCTCCACTGCTCCCCCTAGTCCCAAGACTGATGTTTTTGGGCTGTTAGTGGCTAATGGTACAGCAAGTCAGAAGCATATCATGTCCTTTGCCAGATGTATCATGTTGATGGTTTCTTCATCCATGTGTGAGAATCCACTTGAAGGTATTTCTACACATTGATAACACACTACACACTTGTCTTTCTTCCTTAGTTCACAGCTCCATGATGCATCCACATTTGCTATCCATGGTATGTTACATGCTAGTCTTCATTCCATTTTTCATCTCAAGCCCTGCTTTTACTCATCTTCAGGAGCCATATTTCTTTGATAACCAGGTAAGTAGCCTTGGTGAGTTTATAGCCCTGGTGCCTCTGGTAGCCTCCCGTGATCACAAATTCAAGGCTCCTGTTATAATCATGTATCTGTCCTTATCTACACTGTGCTCCACACCACAGCCTGGGGCAGTTCTTTCTACACAGACTAACTATGTTGCTATTACTAGCCATGTCCAACAAACCTCATATCTAACAGTAGGTGTTATGCCACACACCTCAGCTAAAGAGAAGCTAAAGTCACCAGCCTGTTAGCTGCTGCTATAGGCCAAAATCACAACTCTAGCCAGGCCAAGGCAAGCCCAAAGTCAGAGACAGCCTGAGAACTGTGTTGTTAGTTCAACAAGCATGTGGCCAGATACAAGCAATTTTTACTGGGCTACAAGGACTCAAACACTATCAAAATAATTTTTTATAAAGTGTTTTACTATTTTTCATACCTTCTATGATCTTGTCTTAGAGTTACATTAATAAAACAAATTCTCAGTTAATAACAAGGTTTGTAATAATGTGAAAAAAGCCTTTCACATCAGAAAATGACACTAGTTATTGCCTGACTTTTGACCTTAGGAGAAATCTGTTTGAAATACTGTGGATATCTCAGTGACAGTTTCATTATTTCTGACTTCCTGTTTTTAAGTGCACTGTATTTATTAAATTAGGCCCTTATTTAAACTTGCAAAATTTACTTCCCCAGCTATGCTGCACCATCCTTTATTTTTCTCTGTACTGTTTGAATTTTAAAGTGATAATTCCTTGTGTCTACCTATGTTATGTTCTTACCTTTTTACTTGTTTTTCTGTGCTTTGCACATTTTATCTGTCTCTACAGCTGCCATAAGCACTGAAAATGCCATGGTAAAAAATAAAGAAATATACTGCTTTTCCAGCTCTAAAACCTAAAATGCCTGATTATCTGAATCAATTCATTTTGCTTAGGAATGTTATTTTAATGCCAGTTACTGAATATATATTTTGGGGAAAATGTCAGTTTCAAATGTGGAAGATAATAGAATTATATCTCTACCTCCATATGGGATTGTAATTTTGATGAGTAGTAAATGGAAAATGGAAGAGAGGTCTCAGCAGTCAAGAACAAACAAGATTTACTCTTCTTTACTTGTAAGTGAATATTAACAAGAAATATTTCTACCAGGCTCAACAAACTTTTTTTTTATCCTGAATTCTTAAGGAGAAGAAATGAAGTCCCTACAACATGTGATGGATCTGAGCAGGCATCACCTGGAATAGGCATAGCCCCATCAGCTAACCTACTGCTCAGACCATGAAGTTTCAAAATAAGAAACCTGTTTAGGAACAACCAGCCTATGAAGGGGAATAGGACAGTGAGTGGCAGAGACATGCAATATTGTAGCCACTAAATTGGACTGGCCTCAATGAAAAATGTAGTTAGATAGTGGGTGAAACTACTGAGGCAGGGGTGTCTGATCCACTTCTGCAACAGATTAGTCCCTATACTCAGGTAGTGTGTTGGGGAAGTCAACCAAAATACTTCAGTTTAATGAAACCAACAAAAATCTATAAACTGAATGACCCTGAGAGATTCAAATTCAACACTGAGTCCTGTGCCTAGCTAAGAAGGTTTTATTAGGTCAGATCCTGACTTTTAAACAGGAAGAGTGCATACAATGATTAAATCAAAAGTGTTTTGGAGGACTTTTATATAGTAACTTGGGCAGTACTTGATATTTAAAATGCTTGAAATCTAAATGTGATACAAAACATACAAATAGATATTTTATATACATTTCTTGGAAGCAGCATCATTCCAGTAAGTAGTGCAGAGAAGAATAAGGGAAAGATGTCCTGTTTCACTAGTCTGCAAAACTGATTGCTGCGTGGCTCTGTTCAGAATAGGAAATGACCACATTTGTAGAAAGAGTACTGTTGCATTTTGCAGAATTTGGGAGAGGACAAGGTTCTTAGGTAGAAGGATCCTCTTGTGGAAACCCAGAAAGACATGTAATTCAAAGAAGAATTTTAAAAAGTTTCTTTTGTGTGAATGTAGTGATCTTTCTGAATAGTTTTTAAAATGTGAACTATTCAAGGAATGTGACAAGGAATGGATTTTTGGGTTAGGCTTTTCTGGAGGTTTTTTGTATCATGTTTTAAATATTTTGAATGTGGCTTCTGTGTTTCAATGACACTAAAATCAAAGTCTTTATGGGTTTGATACTCAAAAAGAACCTGAAACTTCAGGGCACTTCAAATTTCATCCAAGATGTTCATTCTGTAATGATCTCACAGGCACCATTAGATCTTTACAATTGAAATGTATTTCCACACTGCTACAAACTGAAAAGTATGCCAGCTCTTACCAAGAGTGTATATGCTTTTCTCTGGTTAGTACTATATGTCTGTAAGACGTTCAGCTTCTTGCTCATTTCATGAAGTCTTACAGCATTTTTCCTACTCTTAAATAAAGATTTAATATTGCACAGAACTGAGGATGCCTTTTTCTGTTCTGTTACCTGAGTTGTAGGGCACTTCCAACTCAACTGTCATGAAAGTGATTTTCTCTTTTAAACACTCTATGTTTCCTAAAATGTTGTTCAGGATACACTGACATTTGTTGCATTTTGATAAAGGATTTGTGAATGGTGTTATTAATAGATCAGGGAGTATTAAGGTGTGTAATATTTGGCTTCTCTGTACTCCTCATGAACAAAGTACAAGCATACCCTTCTTTGAGATTTGCATACTGAATTTCAATTCTAACACCTGTGTGTAGAACTGTAGCACTATTCCAGCTCTGAATTGCCTTCACCGCAGCGTACTAGCTGAGCTAGTACATAAACACTGCATGCCCTCAACAGCCCCAGCTGACTAGGGGTTATCTGAAAAGATATTTCAGTGAAGTAATGCTAGTGTGGCCTGAATGAATCAGTCGTATACTGTGTATCTAACCTGTTTTCCAGGTGATGTAGGGTTAAAAAGTTCAAAACTTGAGTGGTTGCTGTTCCCTTTTTTATTGTTTGGGGCAGATTTAATTTTTAAAAAAACAATTTCAGAAGGTAGCTATCTATTTTCTGAAAGAGACTTCATGAACAAAGTAATATGGCTATAGAATGATGCACTGAAGATAGAAGAATGGTGGAGATAGAAGATCTCCAGGAGAGAAATAAATGATGGTGAACATTGTTGTGTGGGAGAGCTGACTCAGGTCTGGAGAGGTCTCTGGAGAGCGAAGGGGACAATAGTTAGAGAGGCACATGAGATTAGGTCTGAGAAGGACTGTGCAGAGCATCCAGAAAAGTTTCAACACTGATCATCAAGTAGAATTTCATTTATTTAACAGTACACAGTGAAAGACCTTAGCCTATGGCTTTGCAATACATATTCTATATACTCTCTGAATTTTCACACAGAATCATACTGACCCTGGAATCACTGAGAGAGGTATTGACTGTATAGCATGAAACAGCAATAAGTCAAAAGTCAGCAACCATCAAGGCTCAGCCACTCATGATCCAAGAGGAAATTTACAAGTCAACTCACTAAATATTATCAATCGAAAGGTAGTCTTTATTCAATCCAGAACAGGATGCCTCTGGGTTTGCCTAGTCATAACAAGACAGCTTTTGCTTTGCTTAGAAACTCTGCTGTACCAATGCCTCTGCTGATATTCATTTGAGATGACAAGCATCAGTGTTACTTCAGGTCACTGTAGTTTAGATTTTGTGGATCTTTGAAAATCTGAGTCTCAATTCAGTCAACGATGTTTGACGTATGTTCATTTCTAATGAAATCAAAATTGAGTTGACCTGGTATGGAATGAATCTAAATTAATAAGGAGCATAAATGTTTGGAGCAACGCACAATTACTGTCAAAAAAAGGATAGAAAATCCAACTTGCAATCTTATGGGAATGAATTTTTGTAGAGCTGAAAGTTTATGAAACAGCAAATATATTGACATGGACTTAAGAGGTAATTAATAGGTCAGCGGTGTTTCGCCCATTACATACATAGTTCATCAAATTACCAACACCAACTTTTCACAACAACTGAAAATTATTTAAATTATTCTGTGGTTTTCCACAGGATAAATGTTGGAATCCAATCCAAAGAATCATTTTCAGAATATCTAGGAAGTTCCTGGAGTGTGTGAAAGACAACTTCCTAACACAACAGGTAAAAGAGAGAAGGTGCCCTGCTAGACCTGGTTTTTGAAAACAAAGAAAGACTGGTGGGAGATGTGGTCATTGGACATCTCGGAAATAGTGACCACAAAATGATACAGTTTGCAATGGCAGGTGATGTAATGAGGGCCAGCAGCAGAACTTCCAGACTTCCACCTTAGACTTCCAGCAGGCAGAGTTTGACTTGTTTAGGACATTGATTGATGAAGTCCCTTAGGAGTCAGTCCTGAAGGGTAAAGGACTTCAGGAAGGCTGGGAGTGTTTTAAAATAGAATTGTTAAACATTCAGGAGCAGGCTGTCCCTATGACTAGGAAGTCTAGTTGTCAATGAAAAAGACCATCCTGGTTAAATAGAGAACTTATGCAGGAGCTTGGGGAAAAAAAAAAAGGGAATATATCATCTCTGGAAGGAGTGTCAGACAAGCTGGGAAGACTATACTGATGCCGAGAGGTCATGCAGGGAGAAGATTAGGAGGGCCAAAGCTCAGCTGGAACTTGATTTAACCGTTAACATCAAGGGCAATAAAAATGATTTTATAAATACATTGGGAGCAAAAAAATGGTCAAGGAAGGTCTCCATCAGTTGCTAAATGCAGAAGGTAGTATAGTGAACCAGGGATAAGATTAAGGCAGAGGTACTCAATGCCTTATTTGTCTCTGTCTTTAATGTCAAGGCCAGCTGTCCTCAGGATATCCAACTCCTAGGGCTGGCAGTTGGCGATGAATTGAGTGAAGTTCCCGTAATCCAGGAGATGGTTAATGACTTGCTATGCCGACTGGATGCTCACAAGTACATGGGGCCTGTTAGTTGCCTGCTAACACAAGAAAAAAGCATACCCTATTACAAATAGCATAGAGCACTGAAGCTTGCTAGCTTTCTGGAGATCAATCTATGTAAGACTGTAATGCAGGTTTTCACTTTTTGTGGCCAGTTGTGTGACAACAGTGTAGATTCCCTTTTTAATAATTTTCGATTATATTGCCCTGTTTGTGGTAGATTATACTTGAACTTAAAATATTTTAAAAGTTTCCATTGATACAAACAGAACTACTTTTATAATTGAAGTGGATACTACTGTAGATGTTCAAGGACATGATATGAAGATTTCAATTATTTAATTGATGTCAAGACACTTTACACATATATCCTGTACAGATGTTTGGTTTCCAGAGTACTATTTCCACTTTCTTTTGCCAATCAGTGCTCTGATTGAGAAAATCAGCTGCTCTCTGTTTCACAAATGAGTCATTTATTTGTTTCTCAGAGATGTTATTTGCAGCTTCTGGCTTCCAACAGTGAATCACTTCTTTCTGTTTTTCAAAGGCTCAGTTTTCAGCTTTGAGTTCTTTCAGCATTATCTACTGTATTTCAAAAGAACATTCAACAGAGCTCATACTTTCTTAAAATAATGTATTACTCCTGGGATCACAGTATATTAATAATTTTGTGTTTTCAGATGTACTGAGAGGAGTTTTATCTATTAACTAATTGCAGTGGACAACCCTTCAGCAAGGAAATATTTTATAAAAAAAGGGAAGAGATACTGTTCAACTAAAGACTGACAATTAAATGCTCTTAAATAGTGTCTTTGAACTTTAAAAACAAACCACTATAAAATATTCAAATGTAATATTCTTGTATAGCTAAACATTACTTGCTTAGAATTTCAGTTTCTCAGAGATCACACTACATGTTCTGAATTGTCACTAGGTCTCTGTCAGGCTTTAAAAATGCCCAGACTTAACCACAGAATATCATATACCAAGGACTCTCATCTTTTAAATATAGACAAGGAAGAATGTATGTTATTAGTCCATTGAGTCTGAAAACAGGTCATTTAGTGTTTAGTCTAGCTTCAGTATTGGAAAACAGGAGTAGTTTTGCCTTAAAATCACAGAATGGGTCTGGACTGTAATTGCAGCCTGTATTAATTTTTTTCTGGTGATTTTGCCATAACAGATTTTTAAATTCAAACTGCTGAGGAAATATAGAAAAAGTGCTAAGTTACAAAATCATTATTTTATCACAGAAGCCCACCAGTGTGTCAAGGTGTTCTGTATTTTTAGTGCAACATAACAGCAACATCTGTTGGTTTGAAGAGAAAAACCTTTCTCCTGGTGTTTCAGGAATACAGAGTTAATGTACCACAAGTCTGGGTAGGGTAGATCACATGCGAGTTAGTATAGAAATGGATAATCGTATGAAACAAAAGCTCTATAATAGGCAACAAGTTGCAGAAATTGAACTGTTTTCTACACAGCAAATGTGTCTCAAAGAGCAACTTACTCACTTCCTAGAACTGTTGTTAAAAAATACATACAAATACTTTTTGACTTAGAATGCACACATCTTGTAAAAAATATTGAAACCCACAGAAATATCAAACACTGTGCTTTGGTGCCCATACTTTGTGCTAACTAGACAATGTTAGACATGCAAGACCTGAGACACAGAAACTAGACTGATGCTTACGTGCTCTGCACATTCAGTTCATGCAACAACTCACATAGTTCTGCATGGAAAAAACAAAATCCCTCTTACTCTGCTTTCATTCAGAGCAAACTCTGAATGCATAGAATCTAGAGTTTTGTAACTCTATGCCTGACCTAGAAGTTTTATGAATATGAATTAAATTTGGAGTAGTTGTATTTAATTACTTTTGAAAATCATTTTGATCTTATGGCAGTATAACAAAAATTAAGTTTTCCTTTGGTGTTTGCTAGAGAGTCCCCAAAGTGACTAACTTATTCTCATCCTCCTAGCAATATCAGCTAATCTATTATCTATTTTTCTTTAAAAATGAGAAAGTAGCTTCTATTTAAAATTCTAGGTACAATTTCAAATTATTCCATTGTCACAAAATTAATCAACCTCTATCTTAAAAGATATTAGCCAAGTGAGCAAAGAGACATATTTGCTATTTCCCTTAAAACTCTTCAAATTTCATAAAAGTTTCTGCTAGGCAAAAACAGTACAGAGGATTGCCATTTACCTAGACATTTCAGCTTTAAGAAGGAAATGTTTGATATCAACCAATATGTTGCAAGTTCTCCAAAGAAATGTGCACTTCTAAGTACTTGTAGAAGCTGAATAGTTTAGCCTGTGTGTTCATCAGAGCATTTTATGAACCTTTGAAAATGGAGGAAAAGGTTTTCTTTTGAGATAAAAGAAAGAAGTGGTAGAGGAATGTTTATGTGCACATATGCTGGTTTTTAAAAAAGCAGAATGACATCAAAAGAGCATGCAAATATAACATCTTTTTCTCCTCATACTTAGAATCTCTGTAGCTAACCAAGTTGTAACACAAAAAGAGCCAGAGGAAAGAGAACAAAATTAAGGTATTCAAAGCAATTTCAGGGCTCACTTTTTTTTTTCCTTCTTATCTCTCCCAACCCAATCTCCTTTTTCTCTTTCTTCATCCCATCAGCTTCAGGCTGTTTTAAATTTGGCTTGGAATCCCTAGCTAATATTTAGAGTTAAGAACCCATTTAGCTATAATTAATTCTTAAAATAGTATGAACTAATAGCCAACCTTAACACTTCCCATTTTATTTTGAGAAATACTGAAGTTACCACTCAGTTAAAAGGCTTAGATTGTGTAAGTGTGCACCATCAATGGCATGAAATATAACAAGTTGAAATGCTGGATTCTGCACCTGGGACAGAGTAACCCTGGGTACAAGTATAGATTGGAGACTAGCACTGGAGAGCAGCCCTGCAGAGAGGGTTCTGAGGATGTGTCCTGATCTGATAAGACTCAGGAGTGTTCTATCACTTCCCCCAATGTGAATTAAGACACAAATGAGGTCAAAATACCATTAGGTAGTAAGACTTTTTTATTCATACCAGGGGGAGAAAAGAGGTGTTTGGAAAGTTAGAAACAGGAAAGGGAGATAGACATAAGCAGGATTTGGCATGCCAAAGCAGAGATACCACCATGGATCCAGCAGTGTTCTGATGATCCGTAGTTGTGCAGAAACAGGGATAGTTACCACCATAGGTCCAGCAGCATTCTTATGATCCATAGTCATCTTTTCTTTGGTGGTGGGTGCAACCACACTGTACACTGGTCTTTTCTTATAGAGCTCTCTCAGGGTGCTGATTGATCGTCTCCCCTTGAGTTGCAGGGTGAGCATATAGCGATTCCCAGAGCAGGCACCTCGTAATGTGCAGCCAGAGATTTACAGTGGATAATGGTGCTTCATCACCTTGGCAGCTGGAGGGGATGTCAGTTGTTATCTGGCAGCTGGAGGACTTCCATGGTGGACATTGGTGCCTCATTATCTTGGCAGCAAAAGAGTTTCAGTGGTGGACAATGGTGCTTTGTTACCTTGGCAGCTCCTGTGGCTTGGAAGAATTTGAGGCAATCAACCAGGTCTTTGCCACACAACAAGCAATCAAAGCCAGGTAAGGTCAAAACATTTCTTAAAGGTCCCTTACAGGGTGCTGGCTGGCAACAGGTGCAGTGTGAGGGCAAACCAGAGGGCAAACCCCATCCTGGGATCCATTAAGCACAGCACAACCAGCCCATCAAGAGAGGTGACTGTCACACAGTGACTGGGGCAGCCTCACATTCAGTGCTGGGCCTCACAGTTCAAGAAGGATGTGAAGGTCCTTGGATATATCCAGAGAATACAAAAAAATTGATGACAGAGCTGTAAGGCATGTCCATGTCCTGTGTGGAAGATCTGGGAACTCTGAGTCTGTCTAGTTTGGAGAGGAGGCTGAGGGGTGACATCACTGCAGCTTCCTCTGGAGAAGTGGAGAATGAGGTGCTGAGCTCTTTTCCCCTGTATTCAGTGATAGGATGCATGAGAACGGTTCAAAGCTGTGCCAGGGAAGGTTTAGACTGGACATCAGGAATGGTCAAACACTGGAACAGTCTTCCTAGAAAGGTGGTGGATGCCATGAGCCTGTCAGTGTTTAAGAGGCATTTGGACAATGACCTTAATAATTTTCTTAATTTTTGGTCAGACCTGAAGTTCTCAGAAAGTTGTATTAGATAATCTTCGTAGATTCCTTCCAAATGAAATATTCTAGCCTAGCCTAGTCTAGTCTAGTCTAGTCTGTATTTGCACTCTTGACAGATGCATCCTAATTGATGACAATAGGACATAAAGTGTTAGATTGCAGGCTGTTAACTCATAACTGTGTCTTCAAATGGTTGAGAGATTACAGATAAAATGTTCATAAAGGATGCAAGATACATTGAATCAAATATGCCCACAAAAACATCAAAAAAATAATTCCAGCATACAAAACCCCCTTTATTTTAACTTGCAAATATCCAAGTATTTATCATTGTAATTTACTGAAGTATCCAAGCATTATGAAAATATCTTGAATTTCACCTCATGATCTTCAAAGATAAGTCTGTAGTCCTATTGACATCAGTGCCTTCTGTCTGTCAGATATTATATGGTAGGTAACCTAAAAAAACCCTCATCCATTCATAGGTCATATTGATAACCTCTCTTTTACAACAGCTGCTGAGGGCATGCTGAGTAGCACAAAGCTTGCTATTTGTCTATACTTAGTAGGTCTTTAGGCCAAAGGTGTTAGTTTTCTGACTTTAATGCTGGCAGATACCACATAAAAGCTGCTTTTTTCATTTACTGACTTGCCAGTTTCCTCCTAGCTCATACCCAAAGCCTTTATATAAGTATTTTAAAAGTGTCCAACCTGAATTCCTGTAGACCTGTCTCATAGACTAGCTCTCAACAGGATAAGAAATCAGAAGGCTGGATAAATTTTAAGTATTCCTTCTGACATCCCATGACACATCTCTTTTATGAGCAGCTTTCATCATACAAAGGCACCTTCTTCTGGAAAAAAAAAGCAACTGTTAAGCAACTTGAGCTGTGTGAAGCCATTCTATGTTTGGCTAGAAACTAGCTTCTAAATTTGATTTAGTTCGTGTGTATGTTACTGCTGTTGCCTATAGGTTTAAAAGCTACTGACCTTCAAAAAAAGTCATAATCAGACCTTATTAATTCAAAGCAGTTAATTCATTTCTTTCGGATCTATTCCTTCAGTTACTAGAATAGTGAGCACAACTAAATCTTGCATTATCAAGAAATGTTTGACCTCCAGGAAACAATTTTTCCCTATTTGTTAAGCATGGATTATAATTAAAAGCTAAAACTTTATTAACAATACTGTTTACTCAGATCATAGATGGGGTTTTAGTCTAACAATTGAAGTGAAATAACTTTGTTTGTTAATTGCCTACTGATTTAAATGAATTCAAATTTTCATGTAACTTACCACATATGCTAATGTTGAAACTTTCAAAAATATATGCTTGGGTGTGAAAAGCCTACAAAATTCAATTTTCACAGTAGTTGCTTAGAGTCTCTAAGCTTTCTTGGTACTAGACAGATGTTACCTCATTTCTTTCTAGGTTCTTGCATAAGAACTAGGTCTCATTATCTCTTCTGTTCTCACTTATTTGGCTTCCAAAAACATGGGGTGTTAAACTATTTATCTCCCAATTTATTAAATCAAAACAGTTTTAAATTACTCTAATAGAATCTAGAGGTCTCAGATTAAAGTCTTAATTTCTAGAAGATACAAGTGGTTTTATAAGAGAATAATAATGACAACAGTAGCAACAAAAATATCCAGAACTAGAAGGGAGAATGGAGATTTCCCCAGCTGTGATGCAGAGCGATGTTTGCACAGATAATTTGTAACCGATTTAAAAAAAAATGTTTATCCTTTTTTTTAAGCACTTACAATGCAAGTGTCTCTACTACCTTTGAGCTGATCTCGTATTTAATTCTATCTACTATTAACATTTTTCAGTTTATAAAACTTTTTTTTCATTAGGAATTAAGCTAACTTTATGTTCCCATTTTCCCCAGTAGGGAGTATCCAAATCTTTCAATATGCCATATTTTCTAGATATCTTTTAGCCCATCTAGCTCTCTTTGGACTCTCTTCAACTTTTCTAAATTTTTTTAAGAACATGGAGGCAGAAATAGTCATATAGACATTTAACTAGTGCTGAGCAGACTGATAGTTCTGCAGATGATCTTATTAACCAATCACTTGTTGCTTTATTCAATTTTTGGCAGCTAATCTTGGTGGGATGTGATAGTGGTGTTACTCTCAAGCTTGTTTCCCCTTCCTCCACCCCCATGCTACTGTATTTTAACCAGACTACTTAGTCTTTTTTTTTTCCTCATGTTGAGTTTTTGATGGTTAGTTGGTTTTCCCTTTGTTTTTTGAGTTTCAGTTTTGGCTTAGCAGAGGGGCAGAAGAGCTATCACTAATCTAAAACCAAAATAAACTCAAAAATTTAACCTATTTTTCAAAGGATGGACACCCCTTCTTCCTCGATATAGTATAAATATTTGAAAGCTATATTCAGTCCTTATTTAGGATAGTTGCCATTTGTCAGTGATCTACTAATAACTACTCTGTGAGCAATTTCTTGCCCACTTCCTTCAGTCTGAATATTTAGGTGGGTTATAACTTTTTTCTCACTTTCTAAAATTGGAAAATTCAGTAACGTGTAGAAATTTTGAAAAACAGTTGCTAGTGAAGTAGAGGTTGCCCTAGCTGATTTCTTCTGCACTCAACTGTGAATCCTATTAAGTTTGGTTCCACTTATCACTTGTATTCTTTTGTTGTTTTCCTAAACTTCCTTGTTTTCATATTCCTTTATGAATGCAATAACCTGCTAGGAGGAAGGCTTAAATGCAAAATTAATGATGTCAGTTATTTTTTTTCTGTGTCATTAATTAATTGCTTTTTAAATTAGTAAAGATCTGTTCAATGACATTTTATAAGCACACATAATAAATAATACAGTCATTTAACTTGTTAGCAAGCAATGGTTTGTAAAATCTTTCCCAGTAATGACTGTGTCTTGTCTTTTTTCATATCTGCCCTTTCTCGGTCTCTAAGTAGCTTCCAAAGAGCTTTTCAAAATCAGTTATAAGTGAAAGTTTTGATTCTTGAATAAGCCGCAGGAATAGACACACTACAAATCCAGAAACTTTCATCTAAAATTGGGACTTTTTCTTATCTCTTAACTTTAGACTTCAACCTAGAGATTTTTAGGAGTCTCATGGTATCTTCAGTTTTACAACACTGATGTCTTTGTCTGGGTAATGATAACACAAATACATCTGGCTTTAACTTCATAATGGGAAAAATTATCAAATTCAGATAACATTGTTTGGAACACCCTCTCTTTTGTGTTGGTCCACCGAAGGAAATGGCCAGCATTCTGCACAACAAAAATACTAAACAGATAAATGTTATGCTCAAAAATTCTAATGGATAGATACTAACCTTTTTTTTGTTATGTTTTAGTTTTGCTTTTGTATAATATTAGTTCTCTTCATTTTATTTTTTTTTTGCTTTTATTTTTATTAGTTCTCCTCATTTTTTATTTTTTTTTTGCTTTTATTTTTATGACTGAATTTCTTTTATTGGTTTGGGGGTTTTTTTGCTTTGAATTTTTAAATATTTATTAACTGAATCTACCTCTATAGATAAAATACTGTGATTTTTCTCTTTAATGGAAAGAATGTATAAGCAATTTATGAAGACTGAAATAGGAAATATTTAGGAAAATATACTCATTTTTTATTTTTTTTTTGCTTTTATTTTTATGACTGAATTTCTTTTATTGGTTTGGGGGTTTTTTTGCTTTGAATTTTTAAATATTTATTAACTGAATCTACCTCTATAGATAAAATACTGTGATTTTTCTCTTTAATGGAAAGAATGTATAAGCAATTTATGAAGACTGAAATAGGAAATATTTAGGAAAATATACTTTTTCTTCATAAATACAGTAGTCAGACTTTCTATGAAGAATTCTCATTGGAAAGTAACACTAATGTAGTTCACCTATATTTTCTTTTCCAATTACTATAATTACAATAGGGCATAAGTGATCTCAACTTCACATGGAAAACAATCATATTTAGCTTATTACTTTTTGGCTGGAATGCCCTAGCTGTGAGAGCTATAGTTACATACAAGAAGATAAAATGGTAATGTGTGGATTTTAGAAGACAGGTTTCATGCTTTTATCTTGTCAGGCACTTTGGATTAGATCCCAACAGGGACTTTAGGGACACAAGCCAAGGATTGCCAAATTTAACTTCAGAAGGTATTTGACTCCAGGGCAAAACCCAGAAATCTGAGTGCAAAGCCTAGGGCTTTTTTAAATGTATAACTATATAAAGGATTAAACACTTCAGAATAAGAGTTAAGCTGCATTACAAAAAAATAAAAACAAATTACAAAAAATTGCACATAGGCTGATTTAAAACTTTGTCAACTGACTGAGATGCAAATGCCTGGATTTATTCACTAGGCCTTTGGTTGTAATCACTCTATTTCAAAAATAAAAAGTTTTTAAAATCTCATGGTGCATTTTAGACAAAATATGATTCTTCTAGTTCAGTGGAGGGAAGCCCCACACTTCTTTCGACATCTTTTTAAAATATTCTTTACATCTTACACAAAACATAGAAGCAGCCACTGAAAAATCATGTGGAACCTGGGGTTTGGTTCGTTTTGTGGAAAGTGGAACAAATTCACTGAGAATGTCATAAAATCATTCAACTAAGGAATTACACAGTCTTGATTCTGTTTATCCTATAGACTGGCATCTCTTTTTGACATCTTAGGAGATGTTATTGACTTCTTTCATGAAGAGGATATAATGAGTCTTCCAGGTGAGAATTCCAAGAGATTGGATGATTCTTCCCACTCTTCCCACTGTGGGGGCCAGGTAGATGAATTTGCTTATGAACATGTACATTAGTAAAGTGTGTTGCTTTGAAGAGAAAATTGGCACCTATGCTGTGAATTGTTGGTGTGTAGACTGTGGTAAAACATATAATGAGAAAATCCATAGGTATCATTGTTGGCATTAAAAATAAACTGGTGGAGAATTGTGATTTCTAAACAGAAAGTGATTAAGTATTATCATAGACAAAGAAAAAACCAACCCTGTTCATACAAAAATATGAGTGACTTGGTAGCTATAGGTTGAAAGAACTGTCTCATTTTCATGATTTGTGAACTGATAGGTTACCTAATCTCAGACTTTTCAAGTTATAAAATATATGCCAAAACATACACATTTGAAACTCATACAAGTACAGTATGAACCACAGGGAACACAGAGCAGAGCTACTCAAAAGAATCTCTTGCATGAAAGTGGGAATTGTAGCATGTATTAAATTAGTCTCCTGGATGTTGATTTGTGTGCTACATTGTTGGACTCTTTGGTACATTTTGGATGCACACCAAAGTGCAGCAGCATCATGAAAAAACAACACAGAAATGTACCCCCGCATAACAAGCAAAATAGCCTGCAGAACTGGGGCTGCTCTGGGGGAAATCTGTCTGATCTCAATGGGATAAGCAACACTCCTCTTATGTGCATCTTCAGTATGGAGTACTCAGAAAACAATCAAATTTTAGGTGAACGCTTACACGCTACCCAACTGTGAAACACGGAAGAAACCTCTAAATATACTGAGAATCTGAGGTTCAGGCTCTAAATACTCCATACAACTATTTGATAACCTCAAAATTCCCAACAATGTTTTGCTGTAATTTTCTCTAATCAGGTTAATCTCTTAGATAGACAGTTGGACCAATGATCTTAAGGGTCTTTTGAAACCTAAATGATTCTGTGATTCTATGGTTATTTGGACAATGACATAATAAGCAAGTGAACTACATATAAGCTCAACAATAGTGTATAATAGCTTCACTCTTCTAGTCGAGTCATAATGAAGCTACTGCCAGAAAAGCTGTTTCTTTGAAGGTGTTGTATAGAAGTATCAGTTTCTAAGCTCAAAACCAATCAATTTATACTATTCCAATGATGTCATGAATGTTCTTCCTTTCCTATATAAGGGTCCTTCAAAGAAAGTTACCTTATTTACATTTTCTAATTGTATTATTCTAAAAGTCCCCACAGGACTGAAGAAAATACGATGCACCAGTGTACAAACCAAACTGCATAAAAGAGATCATATTTTAGCAAATCATACATTTTAATGCATAATAAAATAAAGAAAAGCTACATTTCTAAAGCATTCTTGAGGTTAAGATAACAGAAGTAAAACGAATTTATTAATATTTTATGCAATAAGGAAAAGGTTCTCCTGTCAAAGTATGTCATTTTCTCCTCTTTAAAGATGGTATCCAATTTATATTTGGAAAAGCTCTTTAGAGCTGACAACATATAAATGCTGGGGGATCAAAACAGACAGGCACTAAGATCTTGTGATATTAAAACCAAGTAAAATTCAAAACTTTACAATTTATATAATAATGAGTCACTTTGCTGAGAGAAATTACACTTTTAACTGATTTTACATATTTTGAGAAGTGCTCTAACTGTAGCTGCACAAGTTCAAGAGCTCCTGCAGATTACTGTTATTAAATAAGATTCTATTATTCATAATGGTAATTGTATGTTGCAATAGTACCTACAGTATTAAAGTATTTTCCAGTCCAGGAAAAAGATATGCTTCTTCTCCAGAGAGCTTCTTAAATAACGAAATAAATAAGAAGAACAGTGTGAGATGAACAGGGGGGAAAAAAAGCAATAAGAGTAAGAAATATGGTGATAATTGTTCCTCCAGACTCTTCCAGGGTTTTATCATACAGTATTATATCTGTAAATAAAATTTTGACCAAAAAAAAACATAAAGGAAAAGGAAAAAAGAAAAAAGTCAAATGGTTCTCTTCTCTTTCCACAATTTAGCGAATATCACTGACAGTGATTCAAACTAAAGAATCATTGCTGACAGGAATCATGTCCTTGTGCTTGATGAGTATTTTCAAGTTTATTGGACCAATAATATGTTTTAAAATAAATTTATTCTCATTCACTAAAAATGGGAATAATATCTGAATATTTTATTTTTTGTTAAGAAGGAATTATGTTAGTTATGCATATTGTGATAAAAGGCTGAACATATTGTCATGGTATTTGATGGATTAAGAAACTAGACAAACATTAGTGGATCATTTTGACAGCTGATGAATATTTATAAAACAAGAGTGGAACAATAAGTTGAAATTTTTATTTTTGTTTGTATTGCCACACAGAGAAGATTTGATATCTATCACATGGTGCCTTTTAAGGTAAGTATGTAAAGGTAATCACATGAAAAAGCGATTCTGTTCATCAGCAGACATTGCATTTCATCCTACTAGGTGTTACAGAGGGGAATAAACTAGTTTGTTTCTGTTAGACTGAGCTGTCACATCAGTTCTCTTTGCTGTCTTATCAACAAGAAAGAGCTGGAAAATTCTCTAGTTTTCAAGGTGAACTTTCCCTCCCATCAGCCCAAAGAAGGAAATCTGATTCACTGAGATTGAAACACATTTGGTAGTCTGATATAATTTTTCCACAGGGTAATCCAATTAATTTTCAGCAAATTTAACAGTTTCAGTCTTCATTTTTTTCTCACATGGATCGATTTGGAAGCACATGAAGTTTTAGAAGTGCTACCTACATTATTTCTCTTCTGCCACTTCTTGCGTGTAAAGGCAGTCAGGATTAAATCCCAACAGACTGCACA
>NW_008661188.1:0-21663 GCF_000695815.1 Acanthisitta chloris
TTATAAATAACCTTGTTAAAATTCCATCTCAAGGAACAGAGCAATAGTTGCTTGATTGTCAGAAAGATAAAATCATTAGTTAAATATCCAAAGGAATAAAAGAATAGAGTAATCAGTCAGAAGCAATGCATTTGTGTCTTGATCTCTGTACATGGATTCCTTCCATCTGGTCTTCCTGTTGTTTCATAGAGGCTTTGAAAAATCAAACGTCAGTATATAACACTGATATTTTCCATCTAGCATTTTAGCATATTGATATAGTTTTAGATTGCTTTCTCTATAGATAGTTTGAGTTATTATTTAGAAGCTATATACTAGAGATTTAGTTAATCACTTTTATGTCTTACCCATGCAGTAGCTGGTTTTCCCTTATATGCAGAGAAAGTGGATAGAAATCCTTGTAGGTATTAAAAACAGAGAGGAAAAACCATTCTGCTCCTCAGGTAATTAGTCTGAACAAAATTTCCAGCATCAGGTTATCTGATGTATAGGATCTCTTTTAGGTTAAATCACACTGCTGTCATGCAAAAGATTTGCTCATCTAGTGAAAAAATTAATTAGGCATTGGAGGAAGGTAAGAACAAGAGGTAAGATGCAACATCAAGATAACTGATGTTGCTTCTGATTGTCATATAACTAAACACAATTATTATTATCATTATATTCATTATTATCATATAATCATAGAATATACTGAGTTAGAAGGGGCCCAAAGTATCATTGAGTCCAACTCTGGGCTCTGCATGGGACAACCCCAAGAATCACACCATGTGCTCAAGCACTGGTGCTGTGACAACTTTCCTGAGGTGCCCAGTCACCCTCTGGGTGAAGAATCTTTTCCTAATATCCAGCCTTAACCTCCCATGACACAACTTCATGCTGGCCCCTTGGGACCCATCATTGGTCACCAAGTGACCTCAGCTGCTCCTCGCATGGATTCCCCTTTAGACTCTAATGTTTGAAAGAAAAGACATCTAAACAAAGACTACATAGTATGAAAAACCACCATGTTCCAAGAAAAGCGGTTAATTTCTATGTCTATGGTCAGTGGGTGTGATCTAGAAAACATTGGATAGATCAGAATGCTAGCAATGAAGTATGTAGTTGCTAAACTTTACATTATGGTAGTCCTTAAGAGGACACAGCTGAAATATGCTGCTGAGTGTTGATTTGCTCTTTCAAATATATGTGGTTTGAGGGATCAGCTTAGACCAGTGGTCCATTCCAAACCACTTTGTTTTCAAAAGCATCCCAACCTGAAGAGATGAACCATGTCTCAGAACTTTATTGTTATGTTCTCCTTCCCCATCACATTTATCACTAGTGTTATCTCTCTGGAAACATCTAGCTGGGTAGTGTTAGAGACATGAGCGTTATGCCAAATGGAAAGGGGAACCAATAGTGGGTTTAGATCACCCTTTTCATTTTCAGAAAATGTACCAAATCTCGTTTCTTTGGATATAGGATTATCAAAACATGAAGGATAGTCCTCAATCTCATTTCTTTGGATATGGGATTATCAAAACATGAAGGATAGTCCTTTTGCTTACAGTTCCATTTGCCCTCAGTTTCGAACAGCTCTTATTAGAGTCCCTGTCAGGGCCATGCTCCCCGTGCTTTTTCAGGCCACAGCTTGTGATTATTTGCCACCTTTTCTCAGTTTCTCTGCTCTTTCCTGCTTAATTCACACAGCCAAATCTTTATATTAAAAAAAAAAAAAAAAGACTAACACCTGACATGTTCCAGCCTGCGTTTGTGTTTTGGAGGGAACTTGTGCTTGGTATCGAGCACATTATAATTTCTGAAAAAAAGTAAAAATTTCCTACAATTTTTTAGAGGAACTGGGTGATTACTCCTTGTATGTCAAATTATTTTAAAAGTAAATTAGTAAACTAGGTGTTAGCATTCTTTTCATTTCCACTTGGGATTCACATATATATTTTTCTAATCTCATGAATGTAGGTCATGAACCTCAGCTTTAATATATTTAATCATATTTTCATGAAACATCTTGGGGTTTATCAACAATCATTAAAAAGAAATAAAAAATATAATCAGCTTATTTGTTTATTGTCCCAGTTGCAGCCAGGACAGGACTAACTTTTGCAGCAGCCAGGAAGGGCACACTAGGGCCCTGGGGTCATTCTATACCACCTCACATCAAGGGAGTGGGGTGGGGGCTACCTTTTGTGCCTCTAATTTCCTCCATCCCACCACAAGGGGAGGGGGTGGGGGAGTGAGCAAGTGATGCATGGTCTGGGGGATTTAAGTGGAAACACTAAACTGGGGAATATCACTCCTAAACCACGGCAGCCTTATTTGGCACTCAACGTACAGCTCGAAGGGTTGAGACAACAACAGAGATGACCAGATGGCCTTGCTATAAGAATTTGTGGTATTAGGTCCAGACCCACTGTCTGTTCCTGTGGTTGTGGTACGTCATCCTGTATGGACTCCCATATATGCATTATGTGCTCCTTGCGATGCTTTATTTCAGAGTAGGGAGGGGGATCAGAATTGTTTTATTGCTGTACTGTGTGATATCAGCATTTGACGTGATATCATGAGGGTCATTTGCTCTTGTTATTCAGTTTTGCCCTCCTGTTCTTACCTCGGGCGCCACCTTTGGGGATTCATTGATATTCATACCCAGTCCATGGGAAGAGCAGAGGATGATTTCCTCCAGCTTTTCACCCTCCTTTCCTCCTTCAGACATGTTACAACTGTTGTTGAGAATTTTGAATTTCCTTTGGATGTTAAGTAAAGTCTGCACTTGGTGCTATGGCTACCAGTTCTCCTCAGCATAGTTTGAACCATGTTTAGGGTTATGAAAAACATTCTTAGGAGAGTCATTCAAAGTTCTGCCCTGAGGGTGGATAGTCACAAGTGGCCTGGAAGTTGGGAGCATATGGGCCAGTATTTGGAGTACTTCTCTCCTCCAGTCGTTTGTGAGTTCACTTCTGAGAAAATACAGGATCCTAGTTAAGTGGTACAATATTTGAAAGGAAAATGCCGGGGCAGTTCCAGAGAGGTGCAAAGTAATGCAACATGCTGGGGCCTGTTTACTGTTTATCAGAAACTACTACGCAGCACCTTCAGGGGGAAGCGCAGGAAGGCAGAGTAACAGGCACCGTGGGCACTCAAACTGCAGCTGAACCAGAGGAACAACCTGTGCCAGTAGAAGTTGCCCCTAAATAGAGGAAGAAAACCAAGACAAAATCAGTTTGTGCAGTGAGGTATGAAGAGGAATTAGGGCCTTCAGAAGGAGGAAGAGGCAGGACCCAAGACAGTCGCTCAATCCCTACCCCTGGGTGAGCTGTGAGATATGAGAATAGATTACAGCAGAGGGAGTATATTGTGACTTGGCTTCTCCTATGCTTTGATAGAGGGGCCCACAATTGGAAATTATAGGGCAGTGAAGCCAAGCTGCTAGGATCCCTGGCCAGGGATTCAGGCATTGACAGGGAGATTGGGAAAATGACATACATTCTCAGCCTCTGGATGCAACTCCTGTTAGGTGTGAGGGGAAGGTATCTTTTGAAGGATGATCTATTAGGGCACTTAGGCAAGTGGGACATAGTAGGAAAAGGCATCCAGTACCTGAGTGAAACAACTGTGCTGGAGATACTCTGTAGGGATACAAATAATGAGGAGGCTCCTATAAATCCAAATAATGCCCTATGTACATGATACATGCGGTGGAAGTTTCTATGGAGTGCACCATCAATGTATGCCAACTCATTGAGAGTGATGGCATGGAAAGGAGAATATATGGTGGATGATCTAACTATCCAGCTCAGGCAATATGAAGAAGGTGTCTCTCCTTCCTCCCTATGGGCCCATGTCTCAGCTGTGAAGAAACTGACTAGCTGCCCTAGCAGCATGGATACAAGAGCTGAAAGGAAGAACAAGCCCTGTAAGAAATTTGTCAAGGATAAATGCTGTTCCCGTTTCCAGTGAGCAAGTCCTCAGACAGAACAGAAGGGCTGATGACACCTCCAATCTGCTTGAAGGGACCTCCAGTTCATGTTTACCGCTTGAAGGGACCTCCGGTTCATGTTTACTAGCAGTGAGCAACATGTACCATGGCCAGGACTGGAGGGGCCCTGTCTCCAGCCAGGTGGAGGAAAGGGACAATCAGATCTATTGGACTGTGTGGATCTGATGGCCTGGCACATCAGACCCACAAGAACTTAAGGCTCTAGTTGACACCGATGCACAATGTACACTGATGCCATCAAGTTATAGTGGGACAGAATCTGTCTGTATTTCTGGGGTAACAGGGATCCCAACATTTGACTGTACTGGAAACTGAAGTGAGCCTAACTGGGTACAAATGGCAAAAACACTGAATTGTGACTGGCCCGGAGCCCCCACGCATCCTTGGCATAGCATATATCTCAGGAGAAGGTATCTCAAGGACCCGAAAGAGCATTGTTGGGCTTTTGGGATAGCTACTGTGGAGACAGAGGAAGTTAAACAACTGAATTCCTTGCCTGGTGTCTCAGAGGCCCCTTCTGCTGGGGGACTGCTGAGGGCTGAAGAACAACAGGTCCCAATCCCTAACACAACAGTGCACTGTTGGCAATACTGCACCAACTGAGACTCTGTGATCCCCATCCATAAGATGATTCATGAACTGGAGAGCCATGGAATGGTCAGGTACTGGTACATGTGGATGTGCAGCGCTGCATTCTACGTGGTGAGTGATCACGTGTGAGTCATTCGTCTGTGTTGTTAACTCTGTTATTAATACAGTTGCTACTGTTCATTTTCTTACTTCATAGCTGTTTCTTAGTAAATTGGTCTTATCTCAACCTGTGCTCTTTACCTTTCGTGCTTCCAATTCCCTCCATCCCGTGACAGGGGGAGGGAGTGGAGGAGTGAGCAAGTGGCACGTGGTCTGTGGCCTTTCAGTGGAAACGTTAAAGTGGGGAATATCACTCCTAAACCTTGACATTTATATATGGAATTAAGAGAAAATTAAAATTGCATACGAGTCATCTCATAAGGTTTTATATATCAAAAAAACCCACAACAAACCAACAAAAAAAACCCCAAACAATTCAGTTCAGGCTCTAATTCTTACAAAAGGCACTGAAGATTTCCATGTTCAGATTCTACCTTGTCAGCTAAACATGTCAGTCTTCACTGGACTGTAAGTCATTACAAATATAAAAAATCTGTAAGTAGGTGATGATGAGATCCATTCAGGATGTATTTTGCTTAGTCTTTGGATTTTTAATGGCTCTAGTTGACATGAGGATGTCCTTATCATCAAAGGACAGTGCTAGGGTAACAAAAATTTTTCTCACATTTTATTTGTGACAACCAAGACAATCTCTTTACTTTATGGCCCAAAATATTGGCCACAGAATCTGGCTTTGCTGAAGAACCATTACAATCCTGTATTGTATTATATCACATCTGTTAATTATTAAAAAGTGCCTGATGTAGTTCTTGCTTACATCTATGACATAAATTTGACAAGAACCATTCAATTTTTTAAATTATCTTATTTGAAATAGCTATAACCCTCTCTTAAAATTGAACAATATTAAAAACAATTTCTTCCTGATTGTGCCTTATCATTCATAAAACTCAAGGAAAGCTATAAGGCTTTTCTGAGGGAATAAAAATTTAAAATAAAGTCAATGCCAAATATGATTACAAGAAGTATGGGTCAGTATGAGTCTTACCATTTTATCTAATTTATAACTGAGTATCCTCTAAAAGCTTTGTTGTCATGAATTATTTTTAGAGCGAAGTTTCACAGTGGCTTTTAATAGTTTATGACCTTCTAAATACTGTGAAAGCATCATAAACAATGTGTCATATACACACGTTGAAAATAACTGAGAAGGATCACCTACTTTATCATTCAACCCCTGAGGTACCAGGAAATTGAAGAAAAAAGGTGAAAGTATGGAAATAAATGAACCTCCATCTACAGGAATGTCATTTTTCATAACAGCCATTACAAATCACTTCTGTGTGGAATTCTGAAGGAAGGGCTCAGCACTGCCAAATATTTGTGTGGGGTTTTGTGACTAAGGAAAACAAATTATTAATCTTAATGAAATACCTGATAAATTTTTGAATCAGAGCAAAAGGAAAAGCACCTGTCATTTTACAAACCTATATCCAAGTCTACATGATTCAGACAACAAATTTGCTGTTATTTGTCTGCTTGAGCACTATGAGTTTCAAGGCCACACAGTTGGATAAAATGCCAAAGATTTTTGGATGAATCAAACAATGGCATTTGTCTAGAAAAGTAGGAAGAAATTCTATCATACATGCTGGTTATTTGTACAGGAACAGTACTGGGAGGTGATGTTGCACACTAAGTTCACCCTTTCCATTTCAGTAAGCATTCATATGCTACAATACACAGGTGTTCCATGTGTCAGATGAAGAAAGAAATAATTTGTTTTCTACAACCCTGTGCTTCACCTGAACCATAGACTATGGTTAAATGAGCACTTAAATTTTTGAGCTATACCTAAGCAGATTAACTGATTTATAATAATGTTTGTTTGACTGCTTTGTTTTGAACTCATTTGCCTGACAGTTTGTGGGACTAATACTAGGTAAGCTGAGTGCCAGCAGAAGAACCTGGTTTAGAAAATTTTGGGGAACTGTGATATGATAGCCTCAATACAACTTTTCATGAGATTTTAAGTCATATTTTTCAGTCTCCATTAGGTTTTCCCATGACAAAATTTCTGTTTCCTAGTTTCATTCTTCCCTGTGAACAACTGTATTTATTCAAAACATACTCCTGCTTAAATGCACAACTTCAAAAACTTTTAGATGATTTGAAATGTCACATTATAAGGGCACTAGTACTCCTCCTCTAGCTTTGTTTCTGGCATTTTGTTTTATTTTTGGTAAAGGCTTCTGATCACTAATTTTGTTTTCAGCCAGCACCGAAGGGAATTTTTTCAAACTGTTAATATAGATCATTAACAGGCTGCAGAAATGGGCTGACATTCTTGTGAAGTTCAAGATTTAATGACATCCACGAGATTCTGCAAAAGGAAATACAAAGTCCTACAACTGGAATAACCACAGGCAGCAACACAGGATGTGGGCCAACAGACTGGCAAGCAGTTCTGCAAAGAAGGGTATCCTGGTGGATACGTTGAATGTGCACCAGCAAGGTGCCCTTGTGACAAAGAAGTCCAACAGGGTCCTGGGTAGCATTAGGAAGAACATCATCAGCTCAGGGTCAAGGGAGTTGATCCTTCCCCTCTGCTTAACACCGGTGAGACATCTCTGGAATTCTAGATCTTTTTCTGGGCTCTCCAGTACAGGAAGGACATGGACTTACTGGAATGAGTCCAACAAAGAGCCATGAAAATAGTTAAGAGATCTGTCATATGAGGAAAGTCTGAAAGAGCTGGGACTGTTCAGCCTGGAGAAGAGAAGGCTCTGGGGAGTCTTAACCTTGTTCATCTGATAGGCATCAATAAAGAAAATAGACTTTTCATAGTCCCACCCAGTAAAAGGACAAGAAGAAATGGGCACAAAGTAGATAAATGGATACTCCAAGTGCAGTCCTCCATGCACTACCACACCACATAACCAATATCGTCCTCTTGCTCTTAGGGAACAACAAAAGGAACTCAAGTCTTCCATAATGACCTGAAAATAGTGGAGAATGGTTAATTCTTAGGAGAAGAATAGCTCTATTTAAATTTGTAAGCCCAAACTAAAAGTATATATCTATGGATCTTACTATATTTTTTTCAGATTTTTACATAATAATCTATTGCCATAGTAACTTTTTGTGTGCAAAAGTATAAATGGGTTCGAAAGAATAGCTTGATTGTTTGCTGCTAAATGCAGTGATGCTCCACCCCACTTATTGCCAGGAAGCAATAAAGTAAACAAGGACAGTGCATTTTAGAGTTATTCTGTCTCTTACAATCTGTTCCTATTACTGATCAATGTCTAAAGCAGAATTACTGATCTGATCTAGCACAGATTTCTTATATTATGTTGAAAATACAAATGAGATTGCCTGTCCTTTTTTCCCCCTACCTTCTTGCGGTCAGACTTCTAACTGAGGCAGTTTACTACAGGGCTTGCAGCCAATGTTCTGGATGTAGCAAGCTATAACATTTACTCTGTTTATGCAACCCAACCTTGTTTAGCCTACACTTCACAAAGTGAATTTTAAATTTTTACAAAGTTAAGAAGACAGTATACACTATCTAATTAGGAGAGAGGGGGTTTTCTTAATTCTTCATTCCTGCCAACTCTGTTTTGTTGCTTCAATTAAAAAATTTCTCCCTCCTGTAGAACTGGAATTCCCCTCACTTAGAAAGGTACTTTCAAGAATACCAAAAGCAAAAATTTACTTGTTTTTAGGTATGCAATAGCAAATGCCAGATATAAAACTATGCATTGTCTGGTACGTGACTGATTAATGAAATATGTCCTCAAATTTTATTAATGTAATCAAGCAAAATCCTTGAAACTGAATCTTGGCATTTCAAAAGATCATAACAAAAGTCTTTGAACTTAGGAGAAACAAGTAATGCTGGTGGTTTTGGATCCATACCCATGATGGTCTGGGGATATAAGCAAGGAAAGGTTTGGAGGCAAAGGTAACCTTTAAAAGATGAACTACTACAGTTGGAGAAAAATAAAACAGGCTTTCTTCCCACAAAAAAAGAATTAGCCATTATTTGGAATATATTATGAAGGTCTAAGGGGCATGGAAAGACAAGATCTTTGGAATTTCAGCATTTCTAAGTCAACCATTCTATTATGAGACTTCCTTTAGAGAGTTGGGCAAAGCTGTCTAAATGCAATAAAAAATAGCCTGGTATAATATTAAAAATCCATGTTTTTGAGGTATAACTTTGGAAAAGCTTTTCAGAATTTACAAAATCCAAGAATAATTTTTTTCTGATTTTTTTTTTAATTGTAGAAAAGCCATTCTGTGAACAGTTTCCTGGTTTAGGAATTATCCATTACAGGATCTTAGGATCACAGGATAAGCCACTCCAAAAGGAAGCTCAGAAGGTCTTTAATCTAGCCTCCTTCTTCAAATGGGGTCAGGTATGAGATCAGAATACTCAGGGTTTTATTCTACCAGGTCTCAAAAAATCTCCAAAGACGGAGATTGCATAACCTCTCTGGGCAACCTCTTCATCCAGATAATTATCTCATAACAAAAAAAGGTGTTCCTTATATCCAATGTAAACCTTGTTTCCATGTTCATTGTCTCTTGTCTTCACACCCTAGAAAATTGTCAAGACCTTGATTCCATCTTCTTGATAACCTCCTCAGACGCATGGCTGTGCTGCTGTTAGATTCCTCTGCAAGATCTTTTGTTCTCCAAGCTGGACAAGCCTTGAGACCAATGGGGTATTTCCCTTAGATTTTTATGAATATTGGTGTCGCTTGGCAGTGTTTTTCCTGAAAAATAACCTGGTTTCTTATCTATGCTGCCATTTAAATTATAGCCAGAGTGTGGGACAAGATGTCAAAATGCTGTCTAAAAATTAAGAGAAACAGATACATTGTATCATAGTAATTCTTTGGTGTATCAGCTGCAAAATGACCAGCATCTATCCAAGCCTAACATTTCTCTTATTTTGTCTCTACTTGTATCTGCATTTCATGTTCTGAATGCTCTTCCAGAGACAATATCTATGGATTTCTATAATATGCACTAATGTAGGATAGGAACTTGTAACTGTTTCGCTCACTTTCACAGCTGGAACTCGTTAAATGCCCCAGAAAATGAAAATCTGTAAATCAATATATCCCTGTCTGATTTACCTGTACTATAGCATATGGGCAGAATTCTGGATGGTGCACTGAAGGTTAAAGAAGGAATTATCTAAGGAAAGGTGTTGGAGGTAAGCATAATGCAATTAATAGTGTCACAATGATGCAGCTGAAGTGTGGTTTTGGCACTAGAGTGCCTCACCTCATTGCATGGTGCATGTTGTTAGAAAACAGTTCTGTCTAGAAGACAAATTATTTTCTTGTCTCAAAAATGAGCTAGAAGGAAAAACAGACAGGAAAGAGAGAGAAAGAAATTAATTTTGGCTCAACTTTTAGTAGATTCAAAGTCTATTTTTCATCTTGATCATTATTATTCCAATTAAAGGCAATTATAATATAGTCTATTGACATTTTATAGAACATTGCCAAGCTCCAGCATTTTCATTACGATGGCAAATTGCCAAATACCTAGAAACAGTAATCTGAAATCTGAGGAAAGGACATGATGAGATATTTACATTTCATTTGTTTAGAAACATGCAAAGTGATAGCATTGTGTCATTTGAAGTTTAGAAAGTATCTTTGGAAAAAGTAATTAATTTTGTTTTCAAATGCACTGTCTGAGTAAGTAAGTATAACATTGCTATGTTATACTTCAGGAAAAAAGTCTGATGGTTCTGTAGGAGTTGTTCTCATTAGTCTTTGCTCTGACCTTTTGCTTAGTCTGGTTGTGAAAACAATTTCTTTCTCAAAGTGCCAAATTAATGGTAACAACTGACACTTTACAGTATACTATGTGTATACAGCTTCTTACTAGATTTCACACCCATATTATTTCATCTATTATTAAATACAGGTACAGCTTTCTGTTCTGAATGCCAAAAACCTAAACAGAAACAACAGGAATGGAATAAGTGGCAAAAATAGATCATTTTTTTAATCTGTGCGTTTGAAAGCTGTTGTTCCAAATATTCCACAAAGATGATCAGAGCACTGAAGCACTTCTCCTGTGAGGACACACTGAAAGTTGAGGTTGTTCAGTCTGGACCTGAAAGGCTTCAGAGAGAACTTATTGTGGCCTTTTGGTGCCTGAAGGATGCCTACAAGACAAATGGGGACAGAATTTAGCAGAGCCTGTTCAATAGGACAAGGGATAATGGTTTTAAAGAGTCAGTTTAGATTGGATATAAAGAAGGTTTTTTTACAATGAGGATGGTAGAACACTCAAACAGGGTGCCCAGAGAGGTGGAAGATGCTACATCTGTGAAAATATTCAAGGTCAATTTGGTTGAGGCTCTGTACAACGTGAACTACTGGAAGATGTCCCTGCTTATTTTGTGAGAGTTGGACGAGATAAACTTTAAAGGTCCATTCCAATTCAAACTGTTCTATGATTCTAAGATTCTATTATTTTCTCCTCTTTTTCCCCCCCCCACCTCCCTTAATCCTGCCTGGAACTGGAGTTGGAAGATTCAGTTCTCTCTCTTTATGTGCTTACTATGCTAATAATCTTCTTATTCTAGTATTAACCAGGACTGCTCCTTAGAGTCTTGTGCCTGGGAGCCAGTGTTCCTACTTCATCATTAAGTTCTGTTTCTGACCATCTTAAGGAAGCTTCTTAGTGACATTAAACTGGACAGGACCAGAGTAAGAACTCTGTATGTGCTTGTCACAGTTTAACCACAGTCAGCACCCAACCACAGAGTCTCTCACTCATTTCCCCGACAGTGGGGTCAAGGAGGGAATTGGAAGGGTAAAAAGCTAGAAAACTCATGGACTGAGATAAAAAGAGTTTAATGAGGAAAACAAATGCCACACATGCAAGCAAAGCAAAACAAGGAATTTATTCACCTCTTCACATGGGCAGGAAGGTGTTCCACCATCCCCAGGAAAGCAGGGCCCCATCACACATAGTGATTACACCGTCAAACATCATCACTCCAAATGTTCTCTCTTCCTCCTTCTTCCCCCTATTATACATACGGAGCATGACATCATGTGGTATGGAATATCATAGAATATCCCTTTGGTCAGTTGGGTCAGCTGTCCCGGCTGTGTTGCCTTACAACTTCCCATGTGTCCCCAGCCTCCTTGCCAGTGTGGAAAGCAGAAAAGGCCTTGGCTCTGCATAAGCACTGCTCAGCAATGACAAAAACATTGCTGTGTTCAGCATAAATCCAAAACATAGCTTCATACTAGCCACTGTGAAGAAAATGAACTTACCCCGGGCAAAATCAGCACAGTGCTATATACTGAAACAGAACATGAGGATTCTTTCCAGAAAGCTGCAGAAAAAACAGGAAAATCTGTTATAGATTGATAATCCTTCCTCTTATTTTTCATAAATGCAGAGCAAACAAAGCATTTCTCTTTCTAGTCCCTGTTCCATACTACTTTGTTTTTCACGTTACAGTCCCTACAAATTCAGCATTGACATCTCAGTCCAGACTAGCAGAATTGCCAGATGCAGTGACACAGGTACTTCACAGGGAGAACATCTGCACTAAGCAGAAACAATATCATTCTAACTTTATGTTTTTGATTACAATTGCCAGAATATCACTGCATTTTGTAATATTTGGAAATAAATATAATCTATATTATTATAGATAATATATAAAAATTATAATATAATTGTATGTATATAAAATATAAATCTACTAACTCATAGCTGGAAACCATTTCAACCAAAACTATTTATAGATAGCTAGATTTAAGCTTTGGCCTCAACATATCTGAAATACTCATTTAATACCTGTTTAGAGCAGCTAATTATTGTCAACAAAACAGCAAAATAGCAGCAATTATAGTTCCCCAGTTGGAACTATAATTGTAATTAGTATTCCTAGTAAGATCTTGATAATCAAATCAAAATTAGTACAACTAACTAATTATTTTACATTAAAAAATTAAAATACATTTTCATTGGAGATCATGCAAAATTTTAATGGTTTGGAAATTATTATGTTTTATTGTATATTATTAATGTAATTTACTATATAGTAGTGTAAAATACCCATTTATAACTCCAGACATCATTTATCATAAGGGCTCAAGTGCTGTCCTAGTTTGCTATCATTTGACTTTTATTCCTGAAAGAGAGGAAAAGTTGGAATGGGTTTACTATGGATGAGAGAATAATATTGTAATGCATTAATTCATTAAGAGTTCAGATTGATCCAAAGAACATAATTTTTCAGGAAAATGGCCTGTTTCTTAAAAATCTTAAAGAAGCAAATTAATTTTCTAACTCAGTCAAGACATTCTTCATTAAAATAAGTGTTGTTTTTATAAAATAATTGGAAGTGAAGAGAAAAGTGGTTTAGTAATGCACAGACAAGTAAATAAAAATAGTCATGACAAGTTTGGAAATACTAATGGGCTTGAGTCACCCATTCAAGGGGAAATTCTATTTTGCAGCAAGAACATGGAAGTCCTGTTGAACAAGTTGAACTTGAGCCAGCAATGTGTTCTTGTGGCAAAGAAGAACAACTGCATCCCAGAGGTTGCATTAGGAAGACCACTACCACCAGGTTAAGGGATGTGATTTTTCCACTCTACTCAACACTGATAAGACACATCTGGAGTGCTTGGTCCCATTCTGGGCTCCCAGTAAAAGAAAGATATGGACTTACTGGATAGGCCATGAAGATGGATAAGGGATAAGAGCATGTGCCATATGAAAAGATGCTGAGAGAGATGGGACTGTTCAGCCTGGAGAAGAGAAGGCTCCGGGAGAGGTTCTTGACCATATCTGGCGGATAACAGTAAAGACAGAGGTTAGTCTTCTCAGTGATACTCAGTAAAAGGGTGAAAAGTAATGAGCAAAACTGGAACACAGCAACATTCATTCACACATTAAAAAACCCCACTTTTTTTCCTAATGAAATTTGGATTCTTAGTAACACAAATGCATATGTGTAACAGGAGAGAAGGCATTTTCCCTCCTTCACTATGGTGCAGAGAGCTCATTGTTCAGAAATCTCAGAAGCAGGATTTTAAATCCTTTAAAACTGCAGAAGACAAACATTTTTTCATTTCTTAGGATAGTTCCCTAACCGTCAGACAAATACAAAGATGGAGAATTGGGCATAGACAGCCTTCAGTGTGACATAGACAATTTTTGGCTCAACCATAATGAAGTCATTAGCATCAGTTATTTAGGATCATATGTATTTTTTTCTCAGTAAAATATAATGCCCAGAATTTTTCACCCACAAAAAAATGTAGAATTTGTTTTTGGTTTTTTTGGATCCCTGTGCTGAATACTGAAAACTTGAAAACTGAGTCACAATTTGACAGATATTTGGCTTTACGCAAACTACTTATTCTGACAGTTTTCATTTTGCTTTGTTGTTTCTATTTAAGAATTTTTTTATCTTTAGGAATATTTTTAGCATGTTTAAAACTAAGGTCTTTAATATATATCCCACATACTCCATACCATCTTGCTGTTCGATTTGTCAAATTTTGTATCTATACTGTGCCTGTAGTTATTGTTTTGGCAACTACTTTCCACCATGTACATAGCAGCTGATTTTATCTTTGAAACATTCATCTTAATTTTAGTTTGATTTGTCTTTCATCCAGCTGCAGTTGTCAGGGATAATATAAATCCCAACACAGTAATGCTGAAGGATTTAGGATTGCCCCACAAATATTCTATAGTCTTAAGTGGATTTGTTTAATTTATCCTCTCTACATCCTCTTCTTTCTCAGCTTTGGATCAGGCTTTGAGAATGGAGAAAAGTATGTTGGGTATATATTAGTCACTATGGACCCTCAACAATCTTATTTTCTTAGCAGTTCCTCACAAGTTTCTTTTATATGAGCTTGCTTGAGTGCTAAAGAGGATTGACCACTTGGTTCAAGTCTTTCTCACTAGAACAGGAGGACTGTGAACAGCACTCACCCACTGCAAGTCACAAAACACCAGAATTCTCTGTTTTATGGAGATATTTTTTTCTACTGTTGTTTGTATTGGGTCTTAACTGAAAAGTCAATATTTACCTTGAGTTAATATTGAGTTAATATTCACCTTACCTTACTATCTTTTCTTTGCTTGTTCTTATATTAGAAAATAAAAGAGTACATAATAAACTAATTAATAACTCTGATACTGCATTGTTGTACAGTTTGATTTGCAAGTTGCATTCTGTGGTAAAATGTATTTTATTTTTATTTAATTCCTGACATTCAGCTTATTTGTGGATCTAATTCTTTGCAATATACTTAGAGACAAATCTGAATAAAAGAATCTTGTCTGTCATTTGATTTTTTTCTAATTCCATGACTTACATTGAAGTTACTGCATGCCCAAGCACACCATCAACTGTCCACATTGCTAAGTAAAAAAGGTTTTAAGTGTGTCTAATATCTAGAGAATTCAACTGTTCCATTTTACTTATAACCACAGAAGTTAAGATTGCCAATGTGGTAAATTAAATGCACACCAAGTCATTTAAGTGATTTGTTGATTTCTAGTGGCAATCATTTTTGATCATCTGAAGATGTCCTTAATTTATAATATTCCATCTGATACTTTTTCAGACACACACTAAATGCCATATAAAATATTTATCAACATAATAACATTTAATTTCTAACAAACTATTTCCAAAATTTTCTTTAAATTATATTTTCTTTTACATTAGAGGAAATCCTCTCATTCATCATACTATACTTCACAAATATAATTTCAGGTACCCTTCAAGTATTTGGCAAGGCTTTTTTCTAAACTACTGATAGAAATGATCTCCTGGTATTTGTGGTGTGGATTTTTTTAACATTATTTTTAGATCTATTGAGCATGTAACACCTAGAAATGCTGGTATATAGTGTGTATTCTTTAAATTCAAGAGTTTGACATAAGTTTCCCCACATTGTATTTCCCCAAAAAGTGTTTCTTCGAAGAAAAGCCCATGACAATTTCTTATGCTAGCATACAAAATGTCTGAAGTTTTTATTGGAGAGATCTACACATCCTCTTTCTAGCAAAATCATAAGTAGGCCTCATATCTAAAATACCCTAAGGGAAAATCAAAAATCAATAACCCCCAATCAGGGTTTATTTTGCTTATAGAGTCGTAAAATCATAGAATGGTTTGGGTGGGAAGGGACCTTAAAGATCATCTAGCTCCAACCCCCTGTCATGTGCAGAGACACCTTCCACTAGACCAGGTTGCTCAGGACCCCATCCAACCTGGTCTTGAACTGATGGGACATCCACAATTTTTATGGGCAACCTGTTCCAGTGTCTTACTATCCTCATAGTAAAGAATTTCTTTCTAATATCTAATCTAAACCTACACTTTTTCGGTTTAAAACCATTCCCCCTTGTCCTATCACTACGTCCCCCGTAAAAAGCCCTCTCCAGCTCTCTTGTGGGCCCACTTTAGGTACTGGAATGCTGCTGTAAGGCCTCCCCAAAGTCACCTCACCTCCAGGTTGAATAATCCCAACTGTCTCAGCCTGTCTGCATAGGAGAGGTGCTCCAGACCTCTCATCATCTTTGTGACTCTCCTCTGGACCCAATCCCATAGGTCCATGTCATTCTTGTGCTGGGGTCCCTAGAGCTAAATGCAATACTCCAGGTGGGATCTTGTGAGAGCAGAGTAGAGGGGCAGAGTCACCTTCTTCACCCTGCTGATCACACTTCTTTTGACGCAAGCTGTAATTGGTGTTGACTTTCTGGGCTACAAGCGCACATTGCTGACTCATGTCATTATCTAAGTATTTCTTGTGAGAAGTGGATCGGTCCCTCTGCAGATGTAGCAGATTAGCGATGAATTATTCAGTATCAAAATACATGTGACAATTGTCTTCTGTTATGAAATATACATAATTCATAAGACATCTGCTCTATGTTTTCACATTTAAGAGGTACAAAGTGGAAAACAGCATACGGTGTGAAATGGATACATAGGAATGTTTTACTTCATATCACTTTTTCTCTCACAGTGTTCAATAAAGGTTAAGGAAGCAGCCATGTACCAATTTACTTTATATGTGTATTTCTTCATTGTTGTACTAACAAAATTTACTTTCTGGTAATTCTCTTTTTGATCATAGTCTCAACAGAATTAATTAAGGATAGACACCATGGGTCCATTTCGCAGTAAACAAAATGCAAAATATCTGTCAATTGTGCATTGGTATAAATCTCTTACACATATAAAGTAAGTAGTTTGGTTTTTTTTTCACATGTGTGTCTGTGTTAATCCTACTTCTGGTCTAAAGTATGATTAACTTTCTTCACAGTGGCTAGTACAGGGCAATATTTTGTGCTGAACACAGGGCGATGAAATAGAGATGTTTGTGTTATTGCTGAGCAAAGCTTATACAGAGCCAAGGCCTTTTTCTGCTTTCCATATTGCCACCCTGGCAAGAAAGTTGGGGCAGCATGGGAGACTGGGAGGAGACAGAGCCCAGTCAGGTGACCCAAATTGGCCAAAGGGATATTCCATACCATATGACATCATGCTCAGTATATAAAGTGGGAGGAAGAAGGAGGAAGGGGGGACATCTGGAGTGATGGCATTTGTCTTCCCAAGGAACTGTTACGTATGATGGTCCCCTGCTCTCCTGGAGATGGCTGAACACCTCCTGCCCATGGGAAGCCGTGAATTAATTTCTTGGTTTGTTTTGCTTGTGTGTGTGACTTTTGCTTTCTCTGTTAAACTGTCTTTATCTCAACCCATGAGTTTTTCTAGCTCTCACCCTGCTGATTCTTTCCCCCATCCCACTGGTGGGGGAGTGAGTGAGCAGCTGCATAGTGTTTGGCTGCTCACTGGGGTTAAACTATGACAGTCTGAAAGCATTTGTGCAGGCATATATATGTTTGTGTATGTATTTGTGTAGATACTTTGACATCACAATGAAAATATGGAGTAATTTTCACTGAACATTCTTTCTTTTGCTAACTAGTGCTTAGAGGTACACTGCCTGTAAATCTTCAGGAGCAAATGAAATCACCTGGCATTCAGAGTATTCTAGTTCAGGGTATTTTAATAAATTGCACAATAAACAAAAAGAGCATTAAATGGTCTCTGATCTCATAACTGCTATACAATGAGAAATATTATTCACACGTCAGGAAAGCTCATTTTTCAAATACTGCCTCTGTCTTGAATAGGATACTGAACAGAAATCTCATTACAGTGGACCATAACTCTATCCAAATGCAACACTTTGCTTCCATGATTTCAGAGCATGTCATTTAACTTTCTTTCTTAAACTTAAATGACTTTCTAGGGGAAATAAAGCTTCAGTTATTTAAAAAAAAAAAAGTTATTGAAGAAAACTTTGTGCTGAGATGCAGAAGAAAATATCAAAAATTTTGAAGATTTTGGCAAAGTCAAAAAGCATCTAGAAAAACACTTAAATCCTCTCCAAAAAGAAAGTCTATCACAATTCACCATAAATTTATATCCAAATAAATATACATGCTTTTTCAGACATATTTATTGATAATTTATGACTTAGTCCTAGAGCTTGCTCTTAAAATACAGGATACTGAGATCAAGAAAACATACACAAAATAGTTAAGTGTATACTACTTGACACAAATCAAACGCCTAGCATTATATGTACCAAAGAAAGCTAATCTCAATGCACATGAAAATATAGTTTACTATCTTCTGGAATTAGACAGAATTTATGAAGTATTCTGAAAGGTTTGAAAGATACTGATAATCATTAGCTTGTACCCATAACACTAAGAAAGTGATGAAGCCTGGAGATGGACATTTCACTGCCATCCTAGAATGAGACACCAACTTTGAAGTCATAGAACAACAGAATTTTGGGGGTTGGAATGAATCTTAAAGATCATTTAGTCCAAACCTCCCCTGCCGTGGGCAGGGACACCTCCCCACTAGACCAGGGTGCTCAAGGCCTCATCCAGCCTGGCTATGAATACTGCCTGGCTATGAATACTGGGGCAGCCACCATGACCCTGGGCAACCTGTGCCAGTGTCTCATCACCCTCACAGGAAAGACCTTTTTTGTAATATCTACCCTAAATTTCCCCTCCTTCAGTTTGAACACATTACCCCTTGTCCCATCACTGTAGTTCCTAAGAAAGAGTCCCTCTCTGACTCCCCTGTAGGCCCCTTCAGATGTTGAAAAGTTGCTATGAGGTCTCCATGCAGTCTTCTCTTCTCCAGGCTGAACAGCCCCAACTTCCTCAGCCTGTCCTCATAGGGGAGATTTTGCCTCCTCTGGACTTGCTCCAACAGTTCCATGTCCTTCTTACATTAAGGACACCAGAACTGCACACAGTATTCCAGGTGAGGTCTCACGAGAGAAGAGTAGAGGGGAAGAATCACCTCTTTTGACCTGCTGGCCACACTCCTTTTGATGCAGCCCAGGATTCAATTGGCAGCTCACGATGAGCTTCTCATCCACCATCACACCCAAGTCTTTCTTCTCATTGCTGGTGTCAATTACTTTCCCACTCAGCCTGTGGGTGTGCCTGGGATTGCCATGACCCAGACGTAGGACCTTGCACTTCATTTTGGTGGCCTTCATGAGGTTTGCATTGACTCACCTCTTAAGCCTGTCAAGGTCCCTCTGGATAGCACATCCCTTCCCTTCAGAGTGTCAACTGCAGCACACAGCTTGTTGTCATCAGTGAACTTGCTGAGGGTGCGCTCAATCCCACTATCCTTGTCACCGACAAAGATGTTGAATATTATTGGCCCCAACACCAAACCCTGAGGGACACCACTCATCACTGCACGTGGACAATGAGCCGCTGAATGCAACTCTTTCTGTGTGTCCGTCCAGCCAGTTCTTTATCCACCTTTGCCTTTCTCAACTTGGGCAGTGTGGCTGAAGCACTTAGAGTTGAAGACTGAGGAAAAGAAGTCATTGAGAACCTCAGCCTTTTCTTTATCCAGGGTAGCCAGTTCTCCCGTTTCCTTCCAGAGAGGGCCCACATTTTCTCTAGTCTTCCTTTTGCGTGTGGCATACCTGTAGAAGCCCTTCTTATTATCCGTAATGTCCCTGGTTAGCCTCAATTCCAATTGTGCCTTAGCTTCCCTGGCCGTGACTCTGGTTTCCCTTACAACTTCTCTGTATTTCTCCCAGGCCATTTGTCCTCCCTTACACTCCTAAAAGCCTCATTTTTCCCCCTGAGTTTCCTCAGCAATCCTTTATACATCCACAGAGGCCTTCTGGCATTTTTGCCTGATTTCCTCCATGTCTGGATGCATTGTTCCTGTGCTTGGAAGTCCTGAGTTCACATCATTTGCCATTTCTTGCTGCTTGCCAGTGGGCAGCCTGTGTGGCCAGCTTACAGTGTTGTCCTCAAAAAAACTGTTAGATCAAAGCAACTTAAGACAAGCAACTTAGCATTTCCTATCAAGTCAAACACCTAAAGATTCAGAGAAGCTTCAGAAAATATGCATGGAAGGTTCTTCCATTATGATTTAGGATTGTGAGCCATTGCTCCTCCATCATTTCAGCCTTTATTTTCAGAGAAAAGAGAATAACTGCATCTGCACTGATTCGTCCCCACTAAAATATAGACCACTCAGTACAATCATACATTCTGTGCTTTGCAAATGCAGAGCTATGGTGCTGCTTGATGAGGTAAATGTTATTTTCACAGAACCAGTAAGTCCTGACAGACTTACTGGTTCTGTGAACACAGAAGTGTGTTTATCTAAGCTACATGACCTCTATGGCTCTTAATATGTATGTAAAAGCTTTTGTGCAACTAGAGAAAAACTTTCAGCAGCAACTTAATCACTTTTATTCACAGAAATATTTTCAGAGCTTGGACTTTTATGTGTTTCAGTAACTAGAGTCCCAAGGCTGAATTAAATTAATCTAACATTGCTGTCTTCAGAGAAGTTTGCTTCACAGCTACTATTTCTTTTGAAGAGATATTTTTTCACTAATAATGACAGCCATATTGTACAAAGTGTGATAATTATTCTTCTTTCTTTGAGTAAAAACCACTGCTCAGCTCATCTGCTTTACCACATTTCACTTTCAAGTCAAAGGTTCAAATATTCCTTGGAATATGGGATGAAAAAAATTATAGATGGCTAGAGAAGTTCTTGTTTTTCAAGAAACCAAACTAATGCTCTATAAATGCAAGAGACCATGCAAATAAAGCCACTGAGTCCATGATCTTAACAGGGAAAAGGAAGTCTGAAATACTTCAGACCCATAGACAGGAAGCCTTTCATATTGTTATAGTAAAATCTTACGGTAAAATAGACCTGCAGATAAACAGAGCAATTTCTCTTAGAAGCAAGATCCTAATAAATCTCCAGTATGTGTGTCTGGTGATAGAGACTCTTGGCTGACCCCAGCTGCTGCCCCTGGGCTGGCCTCCCTCCCTCACAGGGGCAGGGACACACACCACAGCTGGTCAGGCTCCTTCTCTGCTGAATGTGCCACCAAGCAACAGGCAGCCAATCCCCATGGCACCCTGACAGAAAAGTCTCACGAAGTTAGGATCAAAGATGAAGGAGACATACATCCAAGACTGTTGTGCAAAGCAGATCATATCTGCTTTGTCTTGCAGAACACGAAAGATCAGAGACCGGACTCTGAGGTTCCACATTGCAAACCGCTATCCACTGCCATGTTTTCTATGAAACAAATATTCCAATCTGTTTGACAGATGTGTAGAGAGCTCTTAAAACTTTTCAAGCAGTAATAACAGAAGTCATTTCTTGGGTAATTAAATTTGGCATAATAAAAACAGAAGCTTGGGCTCGATATCTCCTGTATTCTGAAAGTCCTAAATTTCTGAAGGAAACCGACATATCTTTAGAAAAGGATTCATGAAACTAAGTCTGAACAGTTCTTTTCTTATGTCGGAAGTATGTGGTACTCAAAGCAGGCCCACATCTGGTTCTGTCAGGCATTATTTTGATTATGAATGCTAGCAGG